>NC_085991.1:31426283-31726283 GCF_030014385.1 Trichomycterus rosablanca | reverse complement strand
GCGATATAGCGAGGGATTACTGTAAGTCCAAAATGAACCACTCCAGTGTCAGCCATGCCTCTGATGGTTTTCCTGAACAGTCATTTTGCTACATGGTGTGTATGGTAAGCAATTAGGTTTATTTAGCATAAAAAACTCACACCAGGCAGTTTTGTTTTACAATGCATTAATGAGGTGGACCCCAAACTGACCAGACTCGGTCTATTTACTGTGAACAGTCCAAGTTTGTTTGTGTCCGAGTTGGTTTGTCTGTTCACAAAAGCAGCTCTGAAAAAGTGGCAGTACTATGGCTCAGTGGGTAGCATTGTTGCCTTACAGCAAAATGGTCCTGTGTTCGATTCCCAGGTAGAGCGGTCCGGGTTCTTTCTGTGTGGTTTGCATGTTTTCTCCATGTCTGCGTGGGTTTCCTCTTCTTAACTTCTGTAGTAACTTACTGAGTAACTACCTGTCCTGTCATGAATGTAACCAAAGTGTGTAAAACATGACATTAAAATCCTTATAATTAAATAAATAGCTTTGGAAAAGTTTAAAAGCTGTTTTGGTTGTTTGATCTCATTCTCATTATTGCAGCAATCTTGCTGTGTCTTGTACTCCACATGGGGTCAGTGACCAGTAAGGGGCCAAGCGACCAATGTCAGTCCAAGTAAATTAAGTCTTAGAATTCTATGTATTTTACTGTTTGATTACATAATGAATGCTTGATGAGTCAGCTACTAATTATTAGGGATGCATCAATACCATTTTTTCCCAACCGAGTACAAGTACATGTATTTTTGTACTTGCCGATACCGATACCGATACCAACACCTATTGGATCAGATATCTGACATGCTAGAAAACTCGATCCGAGCGCTCGGCGAGCCGGTCGGATCGAGTTGTTGGATAGTTCACACTTAGCGATCGAGAGTCGAGTTTTGATCGCCGAGCGAACGCCGAGTTGCTCCCGAGCCGGCAAATCTAGCGGCGACCAGTCGCCGAGCGAAAATCAGGGCAGAAATCGTGTAGTGTGAACTAGGCATAACGCAGCAACGTGCACTAGGCACAGGGTATCGGATGTTTAGTATCGGAGCCTCGTTTGCGAGTACGAGTACAAGTTAATGAGCGCGGTATCGGGCAAATACCCGATACCAGTATCGGTACTCATGCATCTCTACTGATTATAATATGTGTCTGATATGTTTTTATTTACCGGAGTATACCAGAAGATGTACTTGTCATTCAGCTAACCCAGTTGGCCAGCACTATACCTAACTTTCATTCCCAGCTATGACTGGCAGTTTCCTCAGCACAGAGAGTATAACCATGACTCATGAATATTATATATCACTCATGATAAGCCCCGGTATCACTATCTTACTACTACATTATGACCTCTGTCTTCACTAAGGCTATATTTTGGTAAAGGAAAGGACTGAATACAGTATATTTGACTTTCAGCAGCCCTTTTAATTACAAGTGAGTAGAGCGTGCACTGGCCAATGGTTATACAGGTATATTACTTACATATTTATATGCTTACATAGTTACATATTTCACATTAATGCATTAATATGTTAATTAAAATATAACGCATTTAACTGTAGGGCTATTATACTTTTTCCTAACAATTCAGTCATGTATTCATTCAGATTCATGGATTCCTTATTAATCATGGATTCCTTATAAATCCAGTCCCCCCTTATTTCCCAGTCTAGTCGTTTCCAAATCCCAACTGTAAAACTGCTGCCTCTTGCACAATCCCCAATCTGATCAAGTAGAGCCGTATCACCATATTCCCCCGCAATCTGTGGCCACTTCTTATCACCTGTCAGTGTAGGGTTCTCACACAGAGCAGCATCATGTATGGGGAGCCACACTAAGCACCATGTGACTGTGAGGCTGGATTGACTTTGTTTTTTCTCTCTGAAATGCCTTTGCGGAAAAAAAAAAAGAAAAAAGAAACGGCAATGGGCAACAAGTTAATTTTGTAAACAATGAGTGTATATAAATAATGAACAACATGGCAGAAAGGTCCATAATTTAAATGTGTTCAGCAAGAACAATAAAAGAATAATGTTAAATGATGACACAACCCCTTGCTCACTCACTTTCTTAACCGCTGATCCAGTTAGGGTCGCGGGGGTGCTGGAGCCTATCCCCGCTTTTCAATGGGCGCAAGGCACACAGTAAAACTTTGGACGGGGCGCCAGTCCAGTCCATTGCAGGGCAGACACACATACACACACACACACATACACAAACCCATTCACCTATTGGGCAATTCAGTGTCTCCAATTGACCTGACTGCATGTTTTTGGACTGTGGGAGGAAACCGGAGCTCCCGGAGGAAACCCACACAGACACGGGGAGAACATGCAAACTCCACACAGAAAGGACCCAGACCACGCCGCCTAGGGATCGAACCCAGGACCTTCTTTCTGTGAGGCGACAGTGCTACCCACCGTGCCGCCCTACGACTCAACCATTTGATCATAATATAAAGTCATGGATAATGACCCTTCTTATTAAGATATTGGATAGGGAATCTTTTGGTTAATCACTGGGCGTCTACACAAACATAATTGACTATGTATGAGGAGCCAGAGGTGTGGCTGAAACCCTGCTCAGATTATTCCTACCCTGAACCCAGTGTTTCCCTGTGGAACCGGACCTGCTGTAAACCTGACCAGGATAAAGCGGTTGATGAAAACGAAATAAAAATGATCATGTAACAATTATGAGCGACCTATCTGATTCCTCCCTCTTCTGTTTGTTTGTAGTACTGGTGGAAGCAGCAGTCCCAGTCATGGCCTCGGCTTTCATACCGCCATACACCAACAGCCCTCTAGAGAACAGCAACAGTCAAAATGTGAGTGCATCCTGTTACCACATCCTGTTTCTGTTTTAAAAAGTATATACAGCAGTTTTTTTTATGTTTGCTCTATCAATTTCTGTTTTTGTGAACAACTGTTTTATTGTTTTTTAAACCTTCATGGTGTCATACATGTTATCATGAACACATACGAACATAGAACAGTTCTGCTGGACTGAGAGATTGAGAGAGGAAAAATCATTTAAAAGAAAAATAGATACTGAGCATGGAACATCATGGTCTAGTAGGGCTGAGAGATCGGTGGCAACTCGGCGTCAGAAATTGAGGACCTTAGAACAAAACCAAAAGTAATGTATAAAAAGTACCAAGTTCCCCTGAGGAACACAGATCGACGACTTAGTAAGATTCAAATGAAATCTTCTTAATGGTTTTAAATAAAATCTATGCAAGAATTTCCAGTGTATTATTTGGTGATTTGGGTTTCTAGAAGATAAATACAGTAGACCCTTGACTTACAAATTTAATTGGTTCCAAAGGGCTTTTCTTAAGTCAAAATGTTTGTTAGTTAAACCTATTTTTCCCATAACAAATAATGTAAATACAATTAATCCGTGCCAGACCTCCCACACCACCCCCCTTACCTAACCTTTCTAATGTCTTAAAAGGTCTTTTTTGTTATAAATACAAGTAAAGTTGCCCTTAAATGTTAAATTATAGAATAGACATTCCTGTAATAAACAATAATAAACAATACACAGTAGTACTGTACTGTACATAAACACACATCACATTTCAGTACAGTACGTGTGCTGTACCATACACCATAATACATTGTATCTACCAGAAACAGCAATAACTCATATTTCTCTATTATTTCCTTTTTATTTCAACAGTGTTGTATTTTGTAGGTGTAATTTCATGAAAGAATAACTTCCTTCTTCTCTCTTACTCAATGTCCCCTCTGTCTGATACACATTGACAGCTACTGGCTTTCTCTGCACCTTCTCTGGGGCCATTTTAATATAGAATTTTACAAAATATAAAGAAAACACCGTCCGCTGTCCGAATGTATATACACAGAGAGAGAGATGGTCGGAGTCAGCTTGTTCGTGACGTCACGTGTTTCGCGAATTTCGGTTCGTAATCCGAAATTTGTTCGTACCTTAAGTTGAAAAATATCGTTTGTAACCCGAAATGTTCGTATGGTAAACCGTTCCTGACTCAAGGGTCTACTGTAGGTGGTTTCCCAAGCACGATCTATAAAAAACTCTTGATCCTCCGCTGTAATATCTTTAGACCAGACCAAGCTCACTCCCAGTGGAGTGCAAGAAGCCTTAAGCAAGAAGGTGTAAATGTTAGAAACTAAACACGACTTCTTATTAAGATTCACCACTTTAAGCATTGGATGTACCTGTAGCTTAGAGCTCAAGGGTGCTCCATAAGACCAGAGGGCAGATTTAAGTTGTAAGTACCTAAAGAAAGAGACACAAGGCAAGTTAAATTGCTCTCTGATATAAACGTGGACTCTGTTTTCCCATTGGGTACAGCAAAACGGATAATTCTTTATCAACAGATTATGATTATGAAACTCTATCAATTTCTTAATTCATCTATTCTATAGTTTAGGGATGTTACAAACCGAGTAATGCTGTCAGTTTAAAAAAAACAACTAAACAAAACATTTTAATCCATTTACGTTTAACAGCTGATGATTGGTTTGGAGAGGAGCTGCAGATATCATTCACACAACACCACAGAGTGATAATGAGAGCGCAGGAGTACCAGTCTCAGTGTGCATACGCTAGTTCTGTACATGTTTAGGCACAACTCGACCACAAATTGCTCAGAAATGCACCCTGCAGTTATACAGATGCATTCCTTCGCTGACGATTTATATGTATTTTTTTATATATATTTATTTAGTAGGGCCCTACTAAATTCACAGCTTAATTTTACGTGAACTCGTTTTTCAAAAAAAATTAAAGTGCCGCATTTCACTGCATTTATTAAATAACACTTATACAATAAATGTTAGAATAAATGGAAGCTACAATACACAGCACAGTCTACCTTAATGGTTAAATGTAAACCTAGAACATCCAGCGACGGTGTGAGGCGCCATGTTCAAACATTTTTGTCCGTGTTTTGAATATTTTGACTAACCGATTGCTAACTGAATTGCCGTAGAATTGCTAGGACGCCTCATAGTGCAAATTATCCAGTAAACGTGAGCCACTTGAATGCTACACGAATGAAAAATGTTAGATCACTAAACACAAAACTTACATTTTGAATTTCACAGCAAAGTACATATTACATGGGAAAAGGCTCATTACGAGGTCAATTACGTAGGGCCTTAGTTATAAACAAATTAATTCATACCCGTGGAAGCTGTTTAGCTTTAGTATCAGGTTTCACTGCATGTTAAACTTGCCACATGTGGATTTGTTTGTTATGCAAGATACCTGCATTACCTCCTTTCTTTAATCAGCATGTTTTAGTTCATCCTGCTTTGTAATGGACTGTATTAATTAATGCCCAGGACCTGGCTCTCAATTGATCAGAATCAGAATCAGATTTATTGGCCAAGTATGTGAATACACACAAGGAATTTGGTTCTGGCTGGTGGTATCTCTCAAGCAGTGTATACCTTAAACATTAAACACAAATTATACAAACAAACTATTATATACAAGCAATATACAGATATGTAAGTTAGCAGCATGTTATATATTTACAAAAACAATAAAGTGCACAGCATGTAGAATGAGTACTACAAAGTGTTGTTAATTGGCAGCAGATGAATATTGTCGCGCTTAAGTCTGTATTGACAGTCATTTATTTATGTAGGAGAGAGATGGCCTGTGGGAAGAAACTGCTCTTGAATCTGGAAGTTTTAGTGTGGATTGACCTGTAGCGCCTGCCGGAGGGGAGGGGTTGAATGAAGCTATGGCCAGGGTGTGAGGAGTCAGTAATAATTTTCTCTGCCCATTTCTTGGTCCTTGAAGAGTACAAGTCCAGGAGGGAGGGCAGAGGAACACCAATGACTTTCTCTGCTGACTTTATGAGTCGCTGCAGTCTGTTCCTGTGTTGTACTGTGGCTGCTCCAAACCAGACTGTGATGGAAGTGCACAGAACTGATTGTATTGCAGGAGTGTAGAACTGTCTTTGTAGCTCCTGTGGCAGACCCAGCTTTCACATTTTCCACAGGAAGAGCATACTCTGATGGGCTTTCTTGAGAATGGAGCTGATGTTATACTCCCACTTCAGGTCCTGGGAAATGATAGTTCCCAAAAACTTAAAGTACTCCACAGTTGATACAGGACTGCTGGAAATTGTGAGTAGGAGCAGTGCTGGTATTCGATTTCATACCAAGGTTTTTAGTGTGGTTGAAGTCAGGGCTCTGTGCAGGCCACTGGAGTTCCTCCGCAGTAAATTAGTTAAACCTTGAAACCTTTGTTCAAAAGGGGCAGTCATGCTGGGACAGATAAAGGCCTTCCTCAAACTGTTGACATAAAATTCAAAGCATATACAGTGGAACCTCGATGTAACAGACCTCCATTTAACGGATATAAGACCAGTAGTTCAGTAATTGTCCACTAACTAGTGCACGTCTCTCTGTTCATGAGTGATAGGCTTTTTGTTGGGAGGCTCGCTTTGTTCTCGTCTTTTTCTCTGTGTTTTCTGCTTAGTTCTAGTGCTTAGTTATGCACCAGCACTGCACCAGTAGCCACCAGCAGTGCTTCAAACTCAGAATAAGAGATACTCTTAGTCCTCACTATAAAAAAAAAAACATCTCCACCACACAAGGTAAATAAAATCTCTCGCCAGTAGTACAGTACACCAATTTTTATATTTATTTACAGGTTTTACATTACATATTCACATATCTATTTACATTGTTTATTTTACTGTTTATCATATGTGCATTTTTAGCACTTTTGTGGACCTTAGTGCTGTGTTTTTGTACATGTTTGCACCTCCTGAAAAAAAACCCATCACATTTTACAGACCAGTGCTCCACCTTTTAGTCCATTAAATTCCATTTATTCCACTGTAATTGATTTTATACAGCTGTTAGCAATTCTTGGGTCAGAAAAATTGCTGAGTTCTACTGAGGTGGGGTTGTGACATACTTAGCCACATAGTGTGTAATTATTTACAGTGGGGCCAAAAAGTATTTAGTCAGCCACTGATTGTGCAGGTTCTCCTACTTAGAAAGATGAGAGGTCTGTAATTTTCATCATAGGTACACTTCAACTATGAGAGACAAAATCCAGAGAAAAAAAAAATCCAGGAAATCACATTGTTGGATTTTTAAAGAATTTATTTGTAAATTATGGTGGAAAATAAGTATTTGGTCACCCACAAACAAGCAAGATTTCTGGCTCTCACAGACCTGTAACTTCTTCTTTAAGAAGCTCTTCTGTCCTCCACTCGTTACCTGTATTAATGGCACCTGTTTGACCTCGTTATCTGTATAAAAGACACCTGTCCACAGCCTCAAACAGTCAGACTCCAAACTCAACCATGGCCAAGACCAAAGAGCTGTCGAAGGACACCAGGAAGAAAATTGTAGACCTGCACCAGGCTGGGAAGAGTGAATCTACAATAGGCAAGCAGGTTGTTGTGAATAAATCAACTGTGGGAGCAATTGTAAGAAAATGGAAGACATACAAGACCATTGATAATTTCCCTCGATCTGGGGCCCCACGCAAGATCTCATCCCGTGGGGTCAAAATGATCATGAGAACGGTGAGCAAAAATCCCAGAACTACACGGAGGGACCTGATGAATGACCTGCAGAAAGCTGGGACCAAAGTAACAAAGGCTACCATCAGTAACACACTACGCCGAGAGGGACTCAAATCCTGCAGTGCCAGGCGTGTCCCCCTGCTTAAGCCAGTACATGTCCAGGCCCGTCTGAAGTTTGCCAGAGAGCATATGGATGATCCAGAAGAGGATTGGGAGAATATCATGTGGTCAGATGAAACCAAAATGGAACTTTTTGGTAAAAACGCAACTCGTCGTGTTTGGAGGAAGAAGAAGAACCCAAGAACACCATACCTACTGTGAAGCATGGGGGTGGAAACATCATGCTTTGGGGCTGTTTTTCTGCAAAGGGGACAGGACGACTGATCCGTGTTAAGGGAAGAATGAACGGGGCCATGTATCGTGAGATTTTAAGCCAAAACCTCCTTCCATCAGTGAGAGCATTGAAGATGGAACGTGGCTGGGTCTTCCAGCATGACAATGATCCCAAACACACCGCTCGGGCAACGAAGGAGTGGCTCCGTAAAAAGCATTTCAAGGTCCTGGAGTGGCCTAGCCAGTCTCCAGACCTCAACCCCATAGAAAATTTGTGGAGGGAGTTGAAAGTCCGTGTTGCCCAGAAACAGCCCCAAAACATCACTGCTCTAGAGGAGATCTGCATGGAGGAATGGGTCAAAATACCAGCTACAGTGTGTGCAAACCTGGTGAAGACTTACAGGAAACGTTTGACCTCTGTCATTGCCAACAAAGGTTATGTTACAAAGTATTGAGTTGAACTTTTGTTATTGACCAAATACTTATTTTCCACCATAATTTACAAATAAATTCTTTAAAAACCCTACAATGTGAAAAAGTGATGAAAATTACAGACATCTCTCATCTTTCTAAGTAGGAGAACCTGCACAATCAGTGGCTGACTAAATACTTTTTGGCCCCACTGTATTTATTTTAGAATGTTTAAAATGTTAAACAAGACATATAGGTACAGGTATTCTACTGTACATTATGTATAGTGGTTACTGCTGTGTTGGGTGGGTTACACTTTCTCTAGCTGTATAAATAAATGATGCACCCTGTTGTCATCAGCTGAGCTACCGGTTCCTCATCCTATACTGTACAGCCCCCATATCTGTCCTGTGTACATATAAAAATACATTTTCTTTACATATGCTTCTCATTTAGGTACTTGTAAAAGAGCTTACCTCTTTCCATCGAATTTACACTTGGGGAACTTTTTGTTAAATACACATACTGTCGCTGGACTTTTAGGTATACATTTACTGACTGTCATTTCCTTCAATGTTCTCTCTAAAGCCTTTTCCCAAACACTAATGCATTTAGTCATTCAAACATGATTTATAAGTAGCTAATTTGTCAAAATTAATGAACCTGGTTTAGCTATAGACAGAATACAGACATTTTAAGTACAAATGGATAAACTATGTAGTGTTGTTTAACATTCAAAATGATTGACAAGTTGCTATCCATAATAACAGTGTACAGTTGTAGGAAATTATTTGGGCATGTTTCACACCACCTTGTTCCATGAAAGCATGCTACAAGTCCAATATTACCATCCCAATTATATAAAATGAGGTTAAGCTTTTCTGCTGATCAACACGACATCTAATGCTGTCTTACTTCAAACCACTGGCTACATCCCAAACTGCCAGTATCCAATTCCCCAATTGTAACTTCCTCCTCCTGACCAAGGAGAGCTGCAGATTCTATCACATGTCCTCACTGTGCAGTCACCGAACACTTCTTTTTATTTGCCAGAGACAGAGTCTAACAGAGAGCAGTATGGTGTATGTGTGATGGATTACTATGCTGTTCAACCATGTTTTGTTTGTCACAGTTATTCAAGCCCTACAGAATATTGCTGATCTTACAACCTACTGCTAATCTGTATGACCTAAAGTTGGGCTTCAGCTTATGAAACCCATCAGGTTACAGTTAGTGACCTGAACGTGTACATGCTAGTGAACAATGCCCATATTCCACTTTGCTGAGCTTTAACAGCCAGCAGAAAAATGACCCAAAGAAATGTGATCTGAAACACACACACACACACACACACACACTTGGTGTTCAGACTAAAGAGAGCAGTTCTGCTTTGTTTTCCTTCTTTACTACTCACTGTCCTACTTTCGTTTTGCCAGCTTTGCCCATGGCTAGCATGTTCCTACACTGCTGCGTAATGCACTGCTTGTTTTTATGATGCGAGCTGAATAAGGTGTGTATGAGTATGGGTGTGCTGTATACCCTCAGTCATGTCATCCTGATGTTGCTGTGTGTTTTGATGCCAGGCATCCAGGGAGAATCTGAAGATGGAGCCGCTAGCAGATGTTCCATTACTGCCTGGAGAGGAGAGAGTGATGGGTGAGTACATTTGAAATCATGAATTATTTACTAATTATTTTAGCATGGGTGTGTGTCTGTGCTGTTTAGTAATAATTCAAGGGCTTGATGTATTCTCTTTATAAAGTGTCTTTTTTGCATACATGTTCTATAGCAATAACAATGTCTATTATTAATAATAATAATAAATAATCATAACTTAACAACTAATCACAATAATGATTATTGTTATTATTATTATTAACACCACTAGTGATAATAGTAAATAATAAAAATAACAACAATAATAGTAAATCATTATAACAACAAGTACAATAATAATACTTATTGTTATTATTATTAATACTACTTATAATAAAAGCAAATGATAATAACAATAATAATAAATAATAACAACAATAATTACAATAATAATCATTATTATTATTAATACTACTTTTAATAATAGTAAATAATAACAATAATTACAATAATAATAATCATAATTGTTATTATTAATACTACTTATAAAAATAGTAAATAATAATAAGAATAATAGTAAATAATAATAACAACAATAATTACAATAATAATAATCATTGTTTAATTAATACTAATAAAAATTGTAAATAAGAATAATAACAAAACAATAATAATTATAATTGTTATTATTATTAATACTAATAGTAAATAATAATAACAATAATTACAATAATAATAATAATTGTTTAATACTAATAAAAATAGTAAATAAGAATAATAACAACAAAACAATAATAATTATAATTGTTATTATTACTAATACTAATAATAGTATTTAATAATAGCAATAATAGTAAATAATAATAATAAAAACAATACAATAATAATAAATATTATTGTTATGATTATTAACACTACTAATGGTAATGAGAAATAATAGTAATAATAATATAATAATAATAGCTAAAAGTAGTAACAATGAAACAACACAATAATTATTATTATCGTTATTATTAATAATAATACTACTTTTGATAATAGTAAAAAATAATAAAGTGTTGCTGATTTAATTAGTGTGAGATTTCATGCTGACAGCAAATGTTAGCCAGGCTGCTGGATCTTAGTTAGGGAGGCTAAATTTAGACAGACTATCAGCACTGTTTTCTCAAATTCAGTCTGACAACCTGCATTACTGCACAGCTTAGCCAGACCACAATTAATTAGAGGCGCAGACACAGATTGAACTTTAAAAGTGTATGTGTGTTAACACCATATTCCATCTTCAATAATGCACTTTATAGTACATTAAAAAATAAATCATCTTCAAATTAGTTGAGACAGGAGTAAAGATGGGCAAAAATAAAGACCTTTTGTACTGTACAACTCACTTCAACAGTGTGTGCAGATTAAACTAATTCCAGACTTCTGTATCAATTAGTACATACTAGAAGTGACATACTATTTTAATAATAATATAATATTCTTATATACATGATGAGAAATATTGCATATGTCTCCCAGATGATAAACCCCTTTATGAGAATTAGATCTTGGAGACTTGAAAAAGCTCAGCTGGTGTGAAGTCAGATGCACAGTGAAGACCCTATGTTGCTCAGCACAGCTGTGTGCCTTATCTGTTCTCTTTCAGACAAAGATCTCATCTACATGTGTCCATTCAATCAAGCAGTTAAAGGAAAAGTATTCATCACCAATTACAGACTGTATTTCAGAAGCACTGACACGGTAAGAGTCCATATGACTACATGTCTTCAAGCTGGTCAATCATGTCGTTTTATTAACATAGTAAGCTAGACATATGAGCTACCTCAAACATTTCTATTTGTGGTTAATGTTCTCAACCTAGAAGCTTCTGAGTCAGGTTTCCTTCCCTCACCTCCCTTTAACATTTCACCAGTGTTATATTCAACAACTCTCAATTCTCTGAAGAGTTGCCAGATCTGTCTGGAAGGCTTCACACGTTCCCACCTCTTTTTTGCTCTCGCTTCTTCATCTGTCTAATCTTTCCCACTCTTTTTTTTTTTTCTTTTACTCTCCATTATTTCTCTTTATTTTTCTCTCCTCCTCCTTTTAGAGTTAATGCAGTAAAGTGTTTGTCTATCTAAATGTGGCATGTAAAAACAGCAATGTTAGGGATGAAAAAGAAAAGAAAGGCTGAGTGATTATAATGTCAGGGAGTCTCATCTGTGCTTGGCACAGGCCACAGGCATCTGTAGCCCTGCTGAAGCTTTCAGCTGTTTTTCTTCTGATCTGTTAGAGAGAGGTGAAGAAGTACTAAATGGAAAAAGGAAAAAAAAAAAAAAGGACGATGGATTTTTTTCTAGGAAAGTTTATATTTGCTTATAAATAAAACAGGTGTTCCCTTTTTAGGGAAAGTTCCTGTTCGTCCAGTACAACATGCTTGTTGTTGACTGGGATTAAAGCAATGCTTGAGGCCTTAACACAGACCAAAAAACCCTGAAGGATTTGAACTCCAGTTTTAGAAATAATAAAGTGACATTAACTAAGAGGTGGTTGATTTTTATTGTTTGTTTGTTTATTAGGATTTTAACATGTTTTACACTTTTGGTTACATTCATGACAGGAACGGTAGTTACTTATTACACAAGGATCATCAGTTTAAACACAGTCGTGGACAATTTAGTGTCTCCAATTCACCTCACTTGCACGTCTTTGGACTGTGGGAGGAAACCGGAGTGCCCGGAGGAAACCCACGCGGACACGGGGAGAACATGCAAACTCCACACAGAAAGGACCCGGACCGCCCCACCTGGGGATCGAACCCAGGACCTTCTTGCTGTGAGGCGACAGTGCTACCCACTTAGCCACCGTCCCGCCCGGTTGATTTTTAGTAAAGGATAAATTAGAAAATTCTTTCGATTGGCTTATGCATAACAAGCATGGATGGTATAAGGCACAATGTTGCAACAATTTTGCAGAGAAGAACAGACCTGGAAAAGCTTCTCCTCTGTCCCTTCAGCTTGTTTTCTATTGCACACTTTTTTTGTTATCATTATTTATGTACAAAAATTATACTTTTATTTAAGTAGGGACTACAGAATTGTTTTTATGTTGGAAGCAACCGACTTTACTTAAGTTACAAGCTGTATGCTGGGTATTCAATTGTCTTATGTTTATTATTATTATTACAGTTTGATAAGTACAGTTATAAGACAGCATGCCCTTTTTTGGTGCTACAAATAATACTTATACTTTAACATTATACATTGTTTAGGTTTTCATCATATATTATATATCACCACCTTTTTAAGGCATATCAAGATAAGAATTTTTAGTCACATCGCCAAGCCCTAGCTTTAATAAATATTTAATAAATATTTTAACTTTCTGTCTGTGCCAGGAGCCTGCGGTTACCCTAGATGTACCCCTGGGTGTAATAGGCCGGATAGAGAAGATGGGAGGAGCCTCCAGCAGAGGAGAGAACTCTTACGGGCTGGACATCACCTGCAAGGTAACAGGCTCACGTAAGCCCCTTCTCCACTATACACACAAAACCAGTGTTAATACAGTGTTACCACAACTCTTCGTGACATTCACGTATGCTGGCTTTACACGGAAAGAACCTTTTTAGGCATGTACAGTCCTGCTCACCATTATTGGCACCCATAAAGTTTAAGTACATAATGTGGAATATCTCCTGAAAAAAAAAATGAATCAAGTGTAACAGCTTTTTTCTACAGAGAACTTGTGTTGATACAAAAGAGCAAATGATAAACAACATTTAAAACAAAAAACAATGGGAGGGAAAAAAAAGAAAAACCTAAAGCTGGCTGTAGCACTGGTATTGGCACCCTTTACAATAAATCAGTATGGAAACACATTTTGACTCACCTGTGATAAATCACAAATGAGAATCACCTGTGATAGATTGTCAGTGCCCATGTGACATGAATTACCCAATGAATTATGACTTCAGTGTTTTTAAAAGCCACATGTTATTCCCTGTTCCTTTGGTTCAGACAAAGGAGCTTTCTGGGGACATCAGAAGTGCTATTATTAGCAAACACAAGACCTCCAAAGGGTATAAGGCCATCTCCAAAGACCTTGGTATCCCTATTTCAACAGTGCGCAATGTTATTAAGAAGTTTGCCAAGCATGGAACTGTCAAGAACCTCCCTGGACGTGGAGGAAGAGGGAAATTGATGAGAGATGTCTTCGAAGGTTGGTGCGAATGGTGGAAAAAACACCATGTCAAACATCCAAAGACCTGAAGGCCAACCTGGAACAGTCTGGGTTCATGGTTTCAACAAGTACTATACGCCACACACTAAACCAAGCAGAGCTTTATGGGCGAAGGCCAATGAAGAAACCATTGCTGAAGAAAAGGCATAAAAAGGAACGACTCATCTTTGCTAAAGAGTATCTGGACAAACCACAATCCTTCTGGGAAAATGTTCTGTGGACAGATGAAACAAAAATAGAGCTTTTTGGCAATGCACACCAACAGTTTGTTTACAGACAGCGCAATGAAGCGTATAAGGAAAATAACACCCTACCTACAGTTAAGCATGGTGGAGGATCCATAATGCTGTGGGGCTGCTTTGCTGCGTCTGGTACTGGAGGCCTTGACCGTATCACAGGAATCATGAAATCTGAGAATTACCAAGAGATTTTAGAGCGAAATGTCCTTCCCAGTTTAAGAAAATTCGGTTTGAGTCGAAGATCATGGGTCCTCCAGCAAGACAAAGACCCAAAGCACACATCCAAAAGCATGCAGGAATGGTTGAAAAGGAAAAAATTGACTGTTTTAAAATGGTCAGCAGTGAGTCCTGATCTCAATCCCATTGAAAATCTGTGGGGTGAGCTGAAATCTGCCATTGGGAAAAAGAACCCTGCAAACATTCAAGAGCTTGAACAAACTGCAAAGGAAGAGTGGGAGAAAATACCCACTATAAAATGCAAGAAGCTTACAGATGGCTACAAGAAACGTTTGGAGGCTGTCATCACTGCCAAAGGCGGTGCAACCAAATATTAAGGAGGGGTGCCTTTATTACTGCACATTCCATTTTTTTCTGTTTCTTATTTGAAATGACAACATGTAAGCTGAAAAACAATGTTCTTTGTTATATTACTTTGAACCTCCAATTTTAAAATCCTGATAATATAAATTTGGTACATTTTCATTTATTTTCATTCATTTCTAAAGATATTGTACAGGTTATGCAAAAATTTAAGGGGTGCCAATAATGGTGAGCAGGACTGTACAAGCCAGTATACGTGTAACACGTACACAAGCCCAAATACAATACATTTGGTGGGACTTCATTTTAAAATACTTAAGGTTGTTTGTTGTCAATGTCTTTGCCTAATAGCCCTGCATCATAGTGCTTAGTTCCAGTTCACTTACATAGATCACATACTAATTATAGACGCTTTACAGGGTATTAAGAGCACTTCATTTTCAAATCATTCACATTTTATATATTTCCTCTGTTTAGGATTGAGACTTTATTTTACAGACTGTGTCTTGTGGTGGAAAAACTCTTTATGAAATACCTTATAAACTGGTTTTCTTTATTTATAAAAGTATTATCCTGTGTTTACAGTAAGAAAGTGAACACATGCTTGGCTGGTACCAGTATAAAGCCCAATTCCAATTTTACACCTAATTAAAAATAGAATGTATTTACAATTGTATTTTTAAATGCCTAAAATTGGAGTGCAGATGTAAAGGTTCTTGAGAGCCTATGTTGTACCTGGTCGCCGGCTTAACGTGTCGCAGAAGGTGTGTGCTAGGCAGCAACCCCATAGGTTGCGAGTGCAACTGGGAATTGTTAATGTCTGAATTTTGAAGAAAAGGGCAGGGAATGCAAAAAAACTTTCAAAAGAACTTTATAAACATGAAAACATGATTTGGAATTAAACTAGTTTGTGTAGGATCAGCAGTCTTATCATAGCTAAATACAAGTGTTAGTGTATGATTGTACCATATATAATGTATCTAGGGTTCTGTATCATTTTAAAGTAAGTATCCTGGTGGTATTCCGTGTGTCTGTGTGTGTGTGTGTGTGTGTGTGTGTCTGCAGGACATGAGGAACTTGCGGTTTGCTCTGAAGCAGGAAGGCCACAGTCGAAGGGACATTTTCGGGGAGCTGTTTAAATATGCTTTTCCTCTTTCTCATGGAATGGTCAGTTCAATACCCACTGAAATACTATTTTATTAAGTGTCCTGACTGATCCAAGCTTATTCTACTATAAATATACAGTGTATCACAAAAGTGAGTACACCCCTCACATTTCTGCAGATATTTAAGTATATCTTTTCATGGGACAACACTGACAAAATGACACTTTGACACAATGAAAAGTAGTCTGTGTGCAGCTTATATAACAGTGTAAATTTATTCTTCCCTCAAAATAACTCAATATACAGCCATTAATGTCTAAACCACCGGCAACAAAAGTGAGTACACCCCTAAGAGACTACACCCCTAAATGTCCAAATTGAGCACTGCTTGTCATTTTCCCTCCAAAATGTCATGTGATTTGTTAGTGTTACTAGGTCTCAGGTGTGCATAGGGAGCAGGTGTGTTCAATTTAGTAGTACAGCGCTCACACTCTCTCATACTGGTCACTGAAAGTTCCAACATGGCACCTCATGGCAAAGAACTCTCTGAGGATCTTAAAAGACGAATTGTTGCGCTACATGAAGATGGCCAAGGCTACAAGAAGATTGCCAACACCCTGAAACTGAGCTGCAGCACAGTGGCCAAGATCATCCAGCGTTTTAAAAGAGCAGGGTCCACTCAGAACAGACCTCGCGTTGGTCGTCCAAAGAAGCTGAGTGCACGTGCTCAGCATCACATCCAACTGCTGTCTTTGAAAGATAGGCGCAGGAGTGCTGTCAGCATTGCTGCAGAGATTGAAAAGGTGGGGGGTCAGCCTGTCAGTGCTCAGACCATACGCCGCACACTACATTAAATTGGTCTGCATGGCTGTCACCCCAGAAGGAAGCCTCTTCTGAAGTCTCTACACAAGAAAGCCCGCAAACAGTTTGCTGAAGACATGTCAACAAAGGACATGGATTACTGGAACCATGTCCTATGGTCTGATGAGACCAAGATTAATTTGTTTGGTTCAGATGGTCTCAAGCATGTGTGGCGGCAATCAGGTGAGGAGTACAAAGATAAGTGTGTCATGCCTACAGTCAAGCATGGTGGTGGGAATGCCATGGTCTGGGGCTGCATGAGTGCAGCAGGTGTTGGGGAGTTACATTTCATTGAAGGACACATGAACTCCAATATGTACTGTGAAATACTGAGCAGAGCATGATCCCCTCCCTCCGGAAACTGGGTCGCAGGGCAGTGTTCCAGCATGATAATGACCCCAAACACACCTCTAAGACGACCACTGCTTTATTGAAGAGGCTGAGGGTAAAGGTGATGGACTGGCCAAGCATGTCTCCAGACCTAAACCCAATAGAACATCTTTGGGGCATCCTCAAGCGGAAGGTGGAGGAGCGCAAAGTCTCGAATATCCGCCAGCTCCGTGATGTCGTCATGGAGGAGTGGAAAAGCATTCCAGTGGCAACCTGTGAAGCTCTGGTAAACTCCATGCCCAGGAGAGTTAAGGCAGTTCTGGGAAATAATGGTGGCCACACAAAATATTGACACTTCAGGAACTTTCACTAAGGGGTGTACTCACTTTTGTTGCCGGTGGTTTAGACATTAATGGCTGTATATTGAGTTATTTTGAGGGAAGAATAAATTTACACTGTTATATAAGCTGCACACAGACTACTTTTCATTGTGTCAAAGTGTCATTTTGTCAGTGTTGTCCCATGAAAAGATATACTTAAATATTTGCAGAAATGTGAGGGGTGTACTCACTTTTGTGATACACTGTATATATTTTCATTCCAATACTAAACCTGTGAGGTTTTCTTGCTCTATATGTTTATTGTACTTTAAGATGTAATAAACATGTTTATTATAAAAGTGGCATAATCACACAGATATATTCTGACATAATGCAGAAGGTTCTATAATTGCATTAACTTTGTGGTCCGACCTACTAACTCTATATTAGTTAATATGATAATAACATCATTATCATGAAAAGCTGCTGATCTATCTGTGCCTATATAAATATGGCTATTTTGACTGAACTCATTATAAAGCGCAGGAAAGAGTGGACAGGACTGGTTAAAAGAAAACACTAAGTATTACCTAAACAGAACATGTCCTGATGTTTAGATTTGATCCAGGAACCACAAAATAAACTGGTGTGCCATTAATTTGAAGCTGCTGAACCATGAATTAAACAGACAAGCTTTGTGTCACTATGGGTTTAGTCTTTACTACACAAAAGTCCCTTACAGCTAAAAATCATCCCCTTTTAAGCTCTTTTAAATCTTCTGCTCAGCACATTTCGTATGAATGCACTTGGTTTTGGAATAAGCTGATAGCTTACATGGCTAGTCTTACATTACTTTAGTTGCCAGGGTAACAACATGATCTGCTGTTGTCTGCTGTATTTTGTTTGATTATCTGTTTATGTCTGTCTCTTGTATTTTTCCCGTTCTAGCGACTGTTTGCATTTTTGAGTCAAGAAAAGTTCGAGGAGAATGGTTATGGTGTTTACAAGCCCATGGACGAGTACAGGCGTCAGGTAAGAAGCAAGTTTGGCTCAGAAAAGCTGGATTATTTAGACTTATGGCTCCAGGCTGCCATGACACATGTATCTAATAGTTGTATGTAAATTTGGATTTTTACTTTATGTAAATAAGAAGCCAGTAGCTGGGTGTTATGTAGCAGTTTGTAGTCAGTTTTATAATACTGTGTCACATGATCATTCTGATCACAAATATTTCCCAAGATTACAGCAGCACAACCCTTTGAGGTCACTTTTTAGCCTAGTATACATTCATAAGTTTCTTACATTTATTTATTTATTTTAGTCATAGCACTCAGACCACTCCTGCTGAGATCCAGGTTCAAATCTCAGTGATCCACCCTACCATAAAAGCGCATGAAGCTCAATACCCCAAAAAAACAATGGAAACAAATTGTCTACACAAGGTGGCGCATAGGACACACAAACTCACCCATACATACCCCCCCCCCCCCCCCCCCCCCCAAAAAAAAACCCAATCTTTGAAGCACTAACACTTTAAAAACGCCATATACGTTATGAAAAGAAGAAAAAAAAACTCTACACCCTCATAGTCACACAAACACTCTAACCACTATACATACAAGTAATGAAAGCAAATTAGCCCCCTATTTTGATGTTCAACACTGAATCTATTATTCAGCCATGATAAAAGCCATAGCAGCTGACATGACATTAAGAATTAAACAAACAAGCAAATCTCAGTGGTGCTGATGGCCTGCTGGGCATCTACCCATAATGATTGATTGACTATGTCTGAGAAGAGTGCAGTCAAAGCCCTGTGATGTATTGGCACCCTGTCCAGGCCATGCGCCCAGTGTTTCCCATTAAAACTAGACCCGCCGTTATCCTGACTTAGATATAGCAGTTGATGGAAATGAAAAATGTAATGCTTTTATGAACATAAAGCATCAGAACAATAAAGTAAAACTAAACTCTAATTTAAAATAAATAATTGCTTATCGGAGACATGATTTTAAAAAGAACAATTAATCAGGTGTCCTAAATCTTATTTTGCCTCTTCAGGGTCTACCTAACGAAAGGTGGAGGATTTCCTTCATCAACTCATCCTATGAATTATGTGATACCTATCCCACCATACTGGTGGTCCCATTCAAAGCCTCGGATGAAGATTTGCGGCGTGTGGCCACATTCCGTTCCCGCTGTCGTATTCCAGTAAGTGTACAGCTTACTACCAGTGTGTATCCCAGCCGTAAACAGCCATCCATGCATAGCCTCAATAAATACAGTTCTGTAGCTGCTCCTTTTACTGTATTGGAAAGTGTGAATGTGTGGTGTGTGCAGGTGTTATCATGGATCCATAGGGAGAAGCAGTCGGTGATTATGCGCTGCAGTCAGCCTCTGGTTGGAATGAGTGGCAAGCGCAACAAAGATGACGAGCGCTACCTCGAGGTCATTCGTGAAACTAACAGCACTCCCAAACTTACCATCTTTGATGCCAGGCCTAGCGTTAATGCTGTGGCCAATAAGGTGAGCATGTAAATCTTTTATTTACTTGTTTTTCCCATTTTTCAATCAATCCAGTCATGTGCAATTGGAGCTTATTTCTTGTCGCTGCTGCCACCAGCGATCAAGGTGGCGCTTCCTCCAAAACGCGGGTGGCTGCAGATATCTTCTTTTCACTTACCTGGGATGGGGACCACACATTGTTATTTATGATCAGCTGCAGACACCTCAACCAGTCAGCAGAGGTCCTAGTTGCCCCTGTGACGAGGACCTTGCCATTATCCCTTCCAGCTACAGACACACAGCCAATTGTGTGTCTGTGTAGGCACCTGACTGACCTGACACCTGTCTCCCTATTACACAAATCACTAGTTGCCATGCTATATTTTCCCCACAATGCCATGGTTCAGGGTTTTGTAAAGCAGTGAGAATCTGTCTCTTCTTGCCATGTCCGTGCTTCTTTTGTGACGGCTTAAAAAAGCCTTATTGATGGCAGTTTCAAAAGGTCAGCAGCAAATTGGGTCAATCTGAGCTCAGCGGCAACCAATAAAAAGCTAGTTTGCTGCTCAACAACCTTTTGATGGGTTATGGCTTGTGCCTCCTCAGACCACCTCGGTGGGTACACGCCACAGCTGCCTGTAAGCACTTGTAAAAGGCGTCTGGTCACAACAATTAGTTTTTTATCAGTCACTTAGGTTTTGAAATACCTGCTGCATTCAACACATACACTGTGAGAAGGGCCTTAATAAATCAGTCCGTGACGCGATTTTCACAGCTGTGAATTAGGTAGGGCCTTAACTTAGGTAGGGCCTTAACTAGCCCCGTAGTAACTACCATTAACCCATCATTTAATATATTTAATACCTCCCTGCCATGCAAAATATTTTGTACGTGGTCCTAATGTTTTGGGGCATTGGTGTATATTCCTCAGATGTTCCCACATTTTTGTAATATTGATCAACAGCATTGACCAGTACACCTTTAAATTAGGCTGAATAATTGTAGCATTATTGAGCTGACTTTAATAAAGAATATACATATACATATAGATATAAATAGATAGATAGATAGATAGATAGATAGATATTTCATTAATAAAAAAATTGTTAAATCATTGCTTTGCTGCATCTTGCTTTATTGCCTTTGGCTCAAAATCATAATCTTTAATCTGATGAATCCACTAAATCATCATAATCCATATTTGACCCATGTACTGATCCATTAAACATACGTATGCATTTCTGTGTGCTGTTCGTAGGGGTGTATGTTTAGTCTGTTTGACTGGTTACTCATCATGTCAAGAGACATAACAGAAGAGGTAGAGTTGAGTAAACAAATAGAGCAAATATTGTGTGCTTTGAGTGTTTAGCAAGAGCACAAAGTGCCTGATGCGAAAATGATGATGTGGGGAAATGCTAATCTAGAGCTGGTGTAGCACATGACCCTATTTAACTCTACTGACTGAAGGATAAGGGCTGTACTGATTTATTAATTCTACTCACTCTGCTATGTTCATATGTGTGCAGTCTTGGTAAGCATGTTATGCTCCTTTTAACTGTGGAATGCAAGTTCTGTCTGTTGACCCTTACTTCTTATGCTCTAGGCCACCGGAGGAGGCTATGAGGGTGATGATGCTTATCAGAATGCAGAACTGGTCTTCCTGGATATCCACAACATCCACGTGATGAGGGAGTCACTGAAGAAACTGAAGGATATTGTATATCCCAATGTTGAGGAGTCACACTGGCTCTCCAGCCTGGAGTCCACTCACTGGCTGGAGCACATTAAGGTAAAGCATAATAATATAATAATAATAATGCCTTTATTTGTCATATATACATATACAGGTGTACAGTACAATGAAATTCTTTCTTCGCATATACAGGGGTTGGACAATGAAACTGAAACACCTGTCATTTTAGTGTGGGAGGTTTCATGGCTAAATTGGACCAGTCTGGTGGCCAATCTTCATTAATTGCACATTGCACCAGTAAGAGCAGAGTGTGAAGGTTCAATTAGCAGGGTAAGAGCACAGTTTTGCTCAAAAAATTGCAATGCACACAACATTATGGGTGACATACCAGAGTTCAAAAGAGGACAAATTGTTGGTGCACGTCTTGCTGGCGCATCTGTGACCAAGACAGCAAGTCTTTGTGATGTATCAAGAGCCACGGTATCCAGGGTAATGTCAGCATACCACCAAGAAGGACAAACCACATCCAACAGGATTAACTGTGGACGCAAGAGGAAGCTGTCTGAAAGGGATGTTCGGGTGCTAACCCGGATTGTATCCAAAAAACATAAAACCACGGCTGCCCAAATCACGGCAGAATTAAATGTGCACCTCAACTCTCCTGTTTCTACCAGAACTGTCCGTCGGGAGCTCCACAGGGTCAATATACACGGCCGGGCTGCTATAGCCAAACCTTTGGTCACTTGTGCCAATGCCAAACGTCAGTTTCAATGGTGCAAGGAGCGCAAATCTTGGGCTGTGGACAATGTGAAACATGTATTGTTCTCTGATGAGTCCACCTTTACTGTTTTCCCCACATCCGGGAGAGTTACGGTGTGGAGAAGCCCCAAAGAAGCGTACCACCCAGACTGTTGCATGCCCAGAGTGAAGCATGGGGGTGGATCAGTGATGGTTTGGGCTGCCATATCATGGCATTCCCTTGGCCCAATACTTGTGCTAGATGGGCGCGTCACTGCCAAGGACTACCGAACCATTCTGGAGGACCATGTGCATCCAATGGCGGTGCCGTGTATCAGGATGACAATGCACCAATACACACAGCAAGACTGGTGAAAGATTGGTTTGATGAACATGAAAGTGAAGTTGAACATCTCCCATGGCCTGCACAGTCACCAGATCTAAATATTATTGAGCCACTTTGGGGTGTTTTGGAGAAACGTTTTCCTCCACCAGCATCACGTAGTGACCTGGCCACTATCCTGCAAGAAGAATGGCTTAAAATCCCTCTGACCACTGTGCAGGACTTGTATATGTCATTTCCAAGACGAATTGACGCTGTATTGGCCCCAAAAGGAGGCCCTACACCATACTAATACATTATTGTGGTCTAAAACCAGGTGTTTCAGTTATTTTGTCCAACCCCTGTATATACCAGCTTGTTTGTTTTTTTAATGCTGGGGTCAAAGCGCTGATCCTTGCTCAAGGGCCCAACAGTGGCTGCATGGCAGAGCTGGGATTCAAACTCTCAACCTTTCAATTGATAGCCCAAAGCTCTACCCACTAGGCTACCACTGTCCATGATAAGTAGATACAACTAGAGTAAATTCAGTGTAATCTCACCTCCTTGTGTTTTACTTTCACTGTAGCTGGTATTGTCAGGAGCGATTCAGGTAGCGGATAAGGTGTGTTCTGGAAACTCGGTGGTGGTGCACTGCAGCGACGGCTGGGACCGCACGGCTCAGCTTACCTCTCTGGCCATGCTGATGCTTGATTCGTATTATCGCACACTTGAGGGCTTTCAGGTGCTGCTGGAAAAAGAGTGGATCGGTTTCGGACACAAGTTTGCCTCGGTTGGTACAAAACCTTGCATTTTTTACCTAGTGTCCTATAAATAAACTCAAGTAAAAGGTGAAATGTACTGCGGTCCATATTTGGACACAAGATTCAGTGTAAAACTCTAAGGTGATGACTTTATGATTGCTCTACCATAACTTTTTTGTGTTTGTGGATGTGTTCACGTGCAGAGAATTGGCCACGGAGACAAAAACCACGCAGATCAGGACAGGTCACCCATATTCGTGCAGTTCATCGATTGTGTGTGGCAGATGACCAGACAGGTAACAAACAGCCTAGACCTGTTTTGTACTATACTGCTACATGATATTATTAGATATGGTAGCCCATAAAAATAACTGTAATTAGAACTGCCAGACACTAGCAAAATAATAATCATTATTATTATTACTACTTTGCTTAATATTAAACTCCTGATTATAAATCTCAATTCAGTAACTGTGTCTTTAGTAAACTGGAGCATATTTGAGACTGATGTCCTTTTTACTCTTTCTACAGTTTCCAACAGCTTTTGAATTTAATGAACGCCTACTGCTAACAATCTTGGATCACCTGTACAGCTGTCGCTTCGGTACTTTCCTCTATAACTCCGAGAACGCTCGCGAAAACAACGTAAGGAACACACACACATGCACACGCAAGTCTGGTTTATACTAGATGAAATGGTCTTAGTACAGTGGTACTTTGAAACTCGACGTTCTGGGAGTGGCGTTGAGTTTCAAGGTTTTTCCCCTCATAAGGATGTATGGGAAACCTGTTAATCCGTTCCATGGTCCCGTGAAACTACATATATTTTAGGCTTATGTACAATAATGGGGGTTGTTTTTGACACTTGTACACTGAAAATAACACAAACATAATATAAAAACACTGAAATACAATTAAAAAAAACACAATAAACCTGCACTTTACCCTTACTTCTGAATTGTTTTCTTATGCTTCTTAATCATGGAGATGCTTGATCTTGGAAAACCGTTTCCTTTAATGAGTTCAGTAGGAACGCATTCACATGAGAAGCAGCAAAATTGCTTTTGCGCTGCTGTGCCGTTATTTCCTATGGAGTGTAGCGGTGCACAAAGCCTAACGTGACTTTTTGTACTAAAACAATAAGCAAGGAATTTCATTAGTGGAGAGAACTTATGAGCAGTAATAATTAAGAGAGGTTTAGTGTCCCTATGTCATTCTTTTAATAAGTCACATCAAGCTTCTTTTAACGATAAGCGTTTTAGACTTTCTCAGAAAAGCTCATTTCTCAGCACCCTGAGCTGTAACACGAGTTTAAAAGTAAAACAGGCGATAACTCCAGCTAAACACAGATGCATGTGGACGCATGTGGAGTAAATTTGGCGGTTATTTCACACAAATGCAGATTTGTCTCATCTTTGCACTTTAATTACATTTTACCGCATCACTCAAGCCAAGTGCTGAGCAAAGTAGCAGTCACACATCGAGTTTAAGGGTATAATTTTCTCGACTTAGGGCGTAGAGTTTCAAACATTTCGATCTTAGGGGACGTCGAGTTACATGGTACCACTGTAGTAGATTTTTGTAGTTACATGAAAGAAAAAGGTTTTTTTTTGCATGCATGATTTTCTTTCTAATAATTTATATCAAATTAATAAAACAGTAACACGTTGATTATGTTGCCTGAATCGGAAATATTCAATCAGAAAAATCAGATCGAACAAAGTGATCATGGCAGTGGGTTCAACAGAATTCTGAGTTATGTATAAAGACAGAACGAAACGAATGCACGTGATTCCCAAATGCGTGTAAAGATTTCATTTTATTCATGTCTACTGAAGTCAATTGAAATTCATTTTTGTGCATATTTACAATTAAATGTGAATTGTAACAAAAAATTTAATTTTTTTTACTGTGTGAATTAAATCAGGTATTTATTCTGTGATAGCAAGTAATTGTTTTGACCCACAGCTCACCTAAATAGCTTTGTATCTGTAGCGGGGTGGAATCACAAACTGTCTGTTCTGCCCTGTTGCTTTTTTCAGTTCTCTTATTTTTGAGGTATGCTGACAGCATAATGGTTTCTTGTTGGTTTTCTAATGTGTCCTGAGCAACATGAAACGTGTTTTATATAACCTCAAAAAAAGTAAATGCTTTCAAAAATATGTAAATGCTTATATGGTAATAAACTGAAGTGCAGCTGGATATAAATGCAGAACACAGGGTTCAGCACAATACTGGCCACTACATCTAAGCCTATCAAATTAAACTGTTCACTGTCCAATCAAAAAAGTGGCAAACTTATGATGTCTTGTGCAATTCGAGACAGAATTCGTCCCTGTGTTTGTCTGGTGACTCACCAGCCTAATAAACAGATGGTTGTAACAATGTCCTTTTACAAGCCTGTGGACTGTCTGAGAGAACTTTTTTGGTTTTGCCTTCGTTTTTCCCTTTTTATTTTTCCCTTTTTTCTGTCTCTGCTCATTGTGTGAAGTAGAGCATGAGGAGCATAAGTGAGGAGACGCTTCAGTGAGTTTGAGCTGCAGCAGAGTGCACTTAAGGGATATAAAACAGTGATTGCGAGGTCCATGGTGCTGTATACAAGAGTAATTGTGTTAGAGAGCTCAGGCACATTTTACCTGCACACCTAGCAGTGCTTTCTAAGTGTGATCAGCAGAGATACACTGCTGGTTTTATCAGATTTATAAACGCCATTGATTTACCATTTCATTTGACTTAATACTAGAAAGGCCAAAGTGCAATGAACAGTAGGCTGTATGCAGGTGGAATTGCCTAATTACTGTGTTAAATATGGCTACTCGGCATATTCTGCTAGCATACCAATGCTGGGATTTTAAACTCCCCTGTTCGAACATCAGCTCTGCTACCGGTCGGCTGGGCGCCCTCTAGCGGGCATAACTGGCAGTGCCTGCAGCAGACAAAATTGGCCATTAAAGTCTGCCAGGTGGGAAAAAGACCGGACTGAAAAAGTGGGTGGGGTCTTCAACGCTGTGTAAGGACCCTGGTTAGTAGCCTGAGGTGCCTGTAGATCAGTGCGTAGCTCTTCGTGTGCGAATTCACCGAATGTGTGGGTGAATTAGAAGGGGTTGGTGGACTGTGTATGCATCTGAGGGTGCGTGAGGCAGGCAAAAATACCCTCCTCGGACACGACCGGAGTCTCCAGCAGCGAAAGAGGAATTAACTACGATAAACTGGGAGAAAAAGAGGGAAAAATGCATAAACAAATTTTTTTTTTAAATTTGGTTACCCTATAAAGGTAAAGGTTTCTCGGGATGTAAAGGTGGCCAGAGAAACAGTACAGACCATTCATTGGTCAAACGAAATTGCAATTATTATTACATTAAGCACCATCAAGTCGATTCTGACCCCAAGTGACCATATGAATAGTGTTTTTTCCAGAAAGTTCTGTTTTGTGTTCGGTGTTCAAACTTCTTAATAGATTTATTAAATTGGCGTCTTGAATTGGCGTCAATTGCAATTGCAGCAAGGAAAATTTTTAATCGTTCTACTGTTGCTACAACCCCTGGCAAAAATTATGGAATCACCACTCTTGGAAGATGTTCTTTCAATTGTTTAATTTTGTAGAAAAAAAATAAATCACAGACATGCCACAAAACTATCATTTCTCAAACTGTCAACCCTCTGGCATTAAGAAACAATAAAAAAAGAAACAAATATAATAGTTGTGGTCAGTCACAATTGCTTTTTTTTAGATCAAGTAGAGGAAAAAAATATGGAATCACTCAAATCTGAGGAAAAAATTATGGAATCATTAGAAAACACTGCACCATTATTACTTTGTTGCACCACCTCTGGCTTTTATAATGGTTTAAACTCTCTGAGGCATGTAGTTAACTAATGACAAACAGTATTCTTCATCAATCTGCCTTCAACTGTCTCTTATTGCTGTTGCCAGATCAGCTTTGCAGGTTGGAACCTTGTCATTGACCATTTTCTTCAATTTCCACCAGAGATTTTCAAATGGATTGAGATCCGGACTATTTGCAGGCCATGCCATTGACATTATATGTTTTCTTGAAGGAAAGTTTTCATGTCCTTTGCCCTATGGCAAGATGCATTATCATCTTGAAAAATGAAGTCATCATCACCAAACATCCTTTCAACTGATGGAATAAGAAAAGCGTCCAAAATTTCAATGTGGACTTTGGCATTTATTGAAGACCATCTCCCCTGTGCCTTTACCCGACATGCAGGCCCATATCATCAACAACTGTGGAAATTAACATGTTTTCTTTAGGCAGTTATCTTCATAAATTTCATTGGACAGACACCAAACAAAAGCTCCAGCATCATCACCTTGCCCAATGCAGATTCGCGATTCATCACTGAAGATCACTTTTATCCAGTCACCCACAGTCCACGATTGCTTTTCTTTAGCCTACTTTAACCTTGTTCTTTTCTTTTTAGGTGTTAATGGTGGCTTTTGTTTGGCTTTTCTGTATGTAAATCCCATTTCTTTTAGGTGATTTCTTACAGTTCAGTCACAGACATTGACTCCACTTTCCGGCCACTTGTTTCTCATTTGTTTTGTTGTGCATTTTCTGTTTTCAAGACATATTGCTTTAAGTTTTCTATCTTGATGCTTTGATGTCTTACTTGGTCTACCAGTGCTTCCCTTTTACAACCTTCCCATTTTGTTTGTACTTGGTCCAGATTTTAAACACAGCTTACTGGGAACAACCAACATTTTTTGCGACATTCCACAATGATTTATCTTCTTGAAGGAGTTTTATAATCCTCTCATTTGTTTCAACTGACATATCTTGTGTTGGAACCATG
The DNA here is from genome assembly GCF_030014385.1 of Trichomycterus rosablanca. NCBI lineage: Eukaryota > Metazoa > Chordata > Actinopteri > Siluriformes > Trichomycteridae > Trichomycterus > Trichomycterus rosablanca. The sequence continues at coordinate 31,697,925 of NC_085991.1, read as the reverse complement.
TTTCATGACAATCTGCTTTGTGCAACAGCTCTCCGAGGTGTAAGCACTCTTTTTAAACTGAAGAATAATTAGCAAATCTAATCTGCTGCAGATGTTTTGTTTTTAAACTGCAAATTACAGAGTGATTCCATAATTTTTTCCTCAGATTTGAGTGATTCCATATTTTTTTCCTCTACTTGATCTAAAAAAAGCAATTGTGACTGACCACAACTATTATATTAGTTTCTTTTTTTTATTGTTTCTTAATGCCAGAAGGTTGACATTTTGAAAAATGATAGTTTTGTGGCATGTCTGTGATTTTTTTTTTTTTTTTTTTTTTTTACAAAATTAAACAATTGACAGAACATCTTCCAAGAGTGGTGATTCCATAATTTTTGCCAGGGGTTGTACTACTGAGATGTCTATAAATTGTGCATCGCAAGAGATGAGTAAATGTCAGTAGATACCTGATAATCTAGTAAATCAGTTCATGAAAACTGTTTCATTGTATGTTCGGTTGGGTTTTTTTCTGTGAATATTTTTTCAGAAATAAGGTAATTAAAAGTTTTTTTTTCCAGAACGTCCGGACAAAGACGGTGTCTCTATGGTCTATGATCAACAGTGACGCGTCTTCCTATATGAATCCCTTTTACACAATGGAGTCGAGCCGTGTACTTTACCCTGTAGCCAGCATGCGCCACCTAGAGCTTTGGGTGAATTACTACATCCGCTGGAACCCACGTATACGGCACCAGGTACAAAGATATTTCTGTAATGTTGGTGGCTAAATGGCTGATAGGAGTAAATGAGTTAAATGTTAATGTATTTCTGATCATACAAGGTGCTTTTGGGGTGGGAACTCTTTTCTTTTTTTCTTTCTAAAAGCTTTGTTTAAACTGTGCCCCAAATTTAAAGCTTTTTCCCCTCATATGACTCGGATTGTTCTCCTCTGATATACAGCAACACAATCCGTCAGAACAGATAGGTTGGAAATTAAGCAACTTTAAAATCAGTCTAATGCATTATAACAGTGATTAGATTATAATAAAATTGTTTTTGGTCTGTAATTACATAAAACATTTAGTATTTACAATTGCAGTCAAAAATATTTAGCCCCTTAAAGAAAATAAGGATTAAAAAATAAGTTTCTTCAGAGCTAGAATCTGCTTTAAATGACGTTTTTATCAGTAAACTTATTCATCAAATATGGTAGAATAGGAGGATATTTAGTTAATGCTGCCATGTTACAGTTATTGCTATAAATGCTACAAATATGTGTTAAACATGTTAAAATCCAAGGAAACAAAACAACTAGTCTGTATGACCTAAAGTTGGGCTACAGCATGATTAAACCATCAGGAACTTAATAACCACCCTAATTTGCTTCAGCTGTGATGTGTTCAACATGTGGTGAAATCTAAGGAGCTGAGAGAGGAAGGAGAAAAGCTAAGAGAGATGATTTCATTGGACCAAAAGGGCCATAGTGACAAGATCTTTAAGACATTGAACATTGGTAAAGACACTATAGGGAGTAATATCTGGAGGTTTCAAACTTCCTGGCTATAGGAGAATGGACAGAATCATCCAGTGGTCTTAGCAATCTCATGAGAGGAACAAAGAAAACTCCATGTGTTGTGGAAAAACAATTACCTAATAAAGGCTGGTACAAACGTGTCAGTGGCAGCCATAAGATCACTTAACAACCAAATATTTAATGACAGGATTCCACAGGTCACTTTTGACCAAGAAGCAATTCATCTTAGCTTAGCTCATTTAATAATGTACTCCCTGAGCTGCTTTATCTTCAACATCAGGTGCATCAGGTGGACCTGACAGGCCACATCCACCACGCGTTACGTCTAGACATGTCCTTCAATTTCCGTGCACATTCTCGAACTTGACGCTTGTGTTTTATTTGAGATAGCTGACTACTCACCTAACTTTTTGTCCACACCTTACTCACATAGCATTGAATATAATGTCTAAATTCTTATTTAGTTTATTAGTTTTATTTTAAACAGTTTTTGTTTGTAAGTACAAGTTCAAATGTACAAAAAATGTATTGAAAATAGGCACTTATAACATATAACATAAACAAAAGTGGTTGAATACTTGTCCACCTTCCCCATATTTTAAAATTCATACAGTGTGCCCTGTATTTCTATGTAGTGCCAGAGTATGAATAAATAGCACAGTGTTCTCATGGAAGATTTAATACAAGATTAAAATTCTGCAGGGCTGAAATCAGTTCTGAAAAGTGGTGAGCTAGCTAATTAAAAACCGAGTGAGCAATTGATTTACAAGGTGGATATACAGTACATGGTGTATAACTTTGTTCCTGTAACAAAACGAACTTCCTTTTTTTTGTAAAGCATGACTTATGTACACTCAAGTTCCTTTTGTGTAATAGGTTCTGTTTAATGATCCGAAATCATTCAGTTAGACAACAACTGAAGCGATCGGAAAGGGGCAATTACTTTAATAATGACTACAATGCGAATAAAACCAAAATCACTGTGGTATGTGTGTCTTGGCAGCAAAATCCAGTGGAGCAGCGCTACATGGAGCTTCTGGCACTGCGAGAAGAGTATCTGAAAAAACTGGAGAAGCTGCAGCTCTCGGACTCCACCCCTTCTCCTCACCTGAGCAACAGCTCCACCCCTAATGTTGCTTCGCCCAATCAGCACTTGACACATCTGCAGACGCCGTTTTGATTTAATAGACTCACAATAGAAGCAGGAATTTTTGTACATAACAATAGTAATAATTATGATAACGGTTAGTAGTGATGTCAGTAATAACCTGTAACTACGCGATTATGCAATAATGTCACAGTACAGCCTTCATAGCGCAATAGTCAGTTATAGGTAGCAAGAAGCCTTAAAGACATGCCACGATGTTTTCATTTCTATTATGAGCTGTAGCGCTTTCTAAACTTATTGAAGACGCTCGGCCTGGACAGGTTGAGATGGAGGATTATAAATGAGGGTATTCAGAATGTTTACACAGAACATGTTGGACTTTGTGGAAAACAGTGTAGAGTGTGTAAAAGAATTGTATTTTGATTCTTGGTGACAAGAGTATGGGCTAGTGATGGACAAACAGAAGTGTTAAGTTCACTTTTTTATTAATGATACTACTGGGAGAGTTTGCCTGATGTAGAGTTGTTATCTACACAATTCGGTATCAACCAGAGGTTCGGATCTCAAGTCTGCATAGACTTGGTCACAACTGTGACATGAATTTAATAGTATCTAACCACAGAGCATTAGTCTTCAGTAAGTTGAGACATTGCGCAAATGTAATTTAAACATTTCTGGCATATCTAGCAATGGCTGCTCAATTAGCTGCAGCCTGGAACATGAACTGAGATGTTTCGGGTGCGCTTAGAAAACAGAACCAGGGTTTTGGGGCTAAGACCAGTTCTGTGCCTTTTCTATTTGAGGTGTCTCAACACCTCAAGTAGACATTTTATAAGCAAAATGAGTGTTTTTCTGCAGGCGGCATCAGTGGCAATGAAGGAGAAATCCTTTCGGCTTCCATTTCCGATCGACAGGGTCACTTTTGAGTCACCATGCACCAGTGGCTTTGGGTTTTGTCTTAAGACTGACATACAATCGCCATGGAGTCTCCAGCTTTCACTCTGCTGATAAACTGAAGCTAGCGTTTTGGGAGAAGCTGCCCTCTTGAGCTGTTCCAAGGTCAGTTCTACCCATTGCAAATATTAATTAAGGCTGGCACTTCCAGGAGCAGCTCATCAGGGCACCTCGGTGCCATATCTAATGCTGCCTTAGAAGAGCTGACCTTTTGATGTCTTTGGCCTCAATGAGGAAATGAAGTTTAAACCGTATTGCGAGGAGCAGAAACAGAAGCAACAAACACTTTGCTGTTGGTTGTGGGTTTTTTGCGGTGAGGGAGGGGATCTATTTTTTATTTTGTACAAGCACCATGACCATGTAATTACCTCAACAAAAGCCTATTTTACTGTTGGAAGTTATATTGTTGTAAAATATACTTATTTTATTTAGTGTAAAATTTGACAGTTTTATAAAAGAAGAGTGATAAAATGTCTTGATTGGTTGAGCTGTTGGTATTTAGTGGACAACATATTTCTTTACTGGGCATTTAGATTTGCTTTATACTTTTGTAGACTGAGAACAATGGCAGATTTGTTTCAACTGTAGGGAAATTTGTTCACAAACCCTTTGCTGTGAGTGTTAAACTGAGTGAAGGAATCTACACTCATCTGTGTGTGTGTATATGTTTTATTTTCTTTAGGGAAATGAGTGATTATTGACATCTTTGTTTTGGCTTTTTAGAAATCCTTATTTTGTGTTTCTCTACTCCATCATGTATTCTTCACTATTTGATGACCGCCTCTTGTTCTGTAAATAATGCTGATTAAATTAATTTAAAGATTTTCACACAGATGAAGTGCTGCATGTGCCATTGATTTTTTTTTTTTTTTGGTCTATTTAACAATTCGCCTGTTTTGGTGTGCTCCAGTCTGTCATGGCATTACACACTTTCGTTACCTTACCAGCATGCTTTTCGGAGGTGAGAGGAAACCTTTAAATACATGTTAAAAACATGGTAAATTCGAGACAGGATTGAACCATAAAGCTGTGCATCATCATTTCTTGTTGTGCCATTTTTATACCCAATTTGTGCCTCACACAAACATACAGTAGCAAAAAAGGTAAGTAAACCCTTCGAAATTGCATGGATCTTACTGGTAAATGTGATTTGAATGTTATCCAAGGCACAGTTATAGACAATCCAACTAATAACACGCAAACTGTTTTTATTGAGCACGTTAAATAAACATCCACAGTTCAGAGGAAAAAATAAGTGAACTACTGAAGTGAATAACCTGTGGATCCCGATTTAGCAGCAGTCATCTCCACCAAACATTTACTGTAGCTGCAAATAAGTTGTGCACAATGTTGAGGATTTATTTGGACCATTCTTTCTGCAAATGTGTTTTGGTTTATCAATATTCCATTGATAGTTCTTCAATATACAGCCATCTTCAGGTCAGGCCAAAGTATGTCCATATAATCTCTGACCTGGCCATAACAAAACAAATCTTTTTAAACATTCTTTAGTTGAATTACTTATGTGCTTTGGGTCATTGTCTTGTTGCATGTTTATGGAGTTCTTGGACTGCTGCTCTTTTATTCTCCAATAAAATGTTTTACTTTAAATACCTGGAATAATTGGAATGGTGTACACCAATAGCTTTAGCAATGCATTTGTAGGCTTTTCCAGCTTCATGTGTCTATAATGCATCTTTTGAAAGTTATTTGCATTAAGGCACGGTTCACACTACCAATCTTTCTTAAAAAGAACAGTTGCAGACTTTGTGTACCTTTATTTAATAAGGAAAGGGAATCTGAAACCCACACTTCCAGTCTAATCTCTTTAATTACAACAATTAGCACTTGGAGAATTGAACACTTACTTGCATCTCACTTTACTCAATGTGCTTAATGAAAGATGTTAACAGTACTGTTCGTGTGTTACTGGTTTGGTTAGATTGTGTTTTTGTATATGTCTTAAACAGACCACATTTTATTAGTAATCAATGCAGAAAAACAGGAGACTTTTAAGGATTCACTTACTTTTTCTTGCAACTAAACATATCCACCCCCACATTTTAAATAGATACTCTATGGGAACACTCATTTTTCCAGTTTTTATTGATGTTAAAGCAGTTCAAACAAGTCATTGATAGCTTTGAAAGGTGATGCAAATGATTTCTACAGGCATACCAAATTTTGTTAATTATCGACAAATATCCCATCTAAACTCAGTGCTGGAACAGACACTCTCTGTGTCAGTGTGTTCAACAGACCTGAACTGCAGGATAAAGTACATTGTGATTGTAATGGCAAGAAAACAGAAACCTTAAACATGTTGGCCTTTCCTAAAATGAAATCCAAGATGTCTCTGTGTACCGTTTTCTACACTATCAAAAAGCATTTATATATCTGCAGGAACTCCGACAGAAAGTAGTGGTAGTCCCAAAGCCAAAATAGCATCAGGAGAAAGATTTCTGAAAGATGACAGCTTGTGAGATAAGCAGTTCACAGGACAACACCTTCAAGCACAGATCAATGTTTGTTGAAGTAATCTAATCTGGTTTCAGTTGTAAAGAACTTCAACTGCAGGCTTAACAGGTTAAATGGATGTAAGAAAAGAACTGCTAAGATGTCAAAATAAAAAAGACACTTGACTAGCCACCAGTGGGATATTGATGACTGAAAAATCGGAATCGGGCTTTATTGGCCAAGTATGCTCACACATACAAGGAATTTGTTTTTGGTTACACAGATGCTTGCAGTGCACGAAAAATACAGTAAAGACAATCTTATTCACACAGCTCACACTCTCCTTACACACACATTCATACCTGTAAACATAGAAAACATTGTAAACATTTAGCATGTGCAATTTACATTGTAATTTTAAAAAGGTGCAGTTTTGTGCAATATAAAAACTATAGAAAATATAAAAATATAAAAATATGAAATGGAAGTAAAGGTGAAAATCCTGTGTATATGTGTAAATGATGGATGACTCAAAAAAGAGGATTGTTTGGGCAATGCAGCACCACTGCTAATTAGTGGACTGCTAATTAATCAGTGTTTTAAACCTTAATTCATTAGGCATAGTGGACAAAACCAACACCAACAATCAACTATAGAAGAGACAGCAGCATGGTCTGGATGTTTTTTGCTTGATGAATTCAGAATCCACAACTTGCAGACTGACTGGGATCCTGACTCAAAGGATACATCACAGCATTGAGTAGTGCCATGCAGTACACTCAGTTTACTTCATTTTAAACCACTCCAGTGTTGATTTGGCAAATGCAGGTTTTTAATTTATTTCTCTTCTATCCTGATCCAATACTATCCCTTTAAGCATGTCCCGTTGGCCCACTACTGACTGTCATCAGCATTGACTTGGAAAAGTCTACATGTGTGAGCCCACTCTGGGTCCACACCAGGAATGGGCCCCTTGTTAGCAGATTATAAGCAGTGAAGATATCAACGTAAAGTCCATAAGGGCAAACCAGATAATGTTTGGGTGTCACAAATCAGCAAGTTGCTTTAGACCAGCCCACAGTGGGCCTGTTCATGTCCATTGCAGACTTGTTTGGTGGATTTTCTTTCAGATAAAGAACTTAAAGGTCAGTTTTTGAAGAACCTATTGGAGCAACAAAGATATGTTTTATTTAGTAGGGTGTCCATATGTCCAGTTATAGGGTGGACGGGACGGTTTTTCATCTGCCTGTCCTTGTTTGGAAGCTAACCGGATGCTTGTAATAATCATAATTTGCCTGTCATTGGTTTACAAACAAACAAGAAATGACTTGTATTTCACTGGTTTAAAGCCACCACTTTATTGCGGAACAGCCAGCTTTTAAATGCTAGTTAATTACGAGGGATCTTCAAAAAGTTTCCACACTTTCATATTTTTGTTGGAAACGGTGAAGGTGGGAGGAGTAATTTGTCAAGTCTAAGAGAGCTTATAGTCTGGATTTAAGCCATCTGATTTCCACCTTTTTGGACCGCTCAAAGAAGCTTGAAGAAGAAGAAGATTTTCATGTGAAAATGATGTGAAAACAGTGGTGCATCAGTGGCTAAGCGCTCAACCAAAAAAATTTTTGCATTAGGGCATTAAAATGGTGCGACGCTGGGAAAAATGCATTGCAAAGGAAGGTGACTGTAGAAAAGTGATGTGATTTGTTTTTGAAATTCTCAATAGAGTTAAAAAAAAAAAAAAAGTCATACAACCCTCATACAAGTTTAAATAACTTTTCATGCTGTCAACATGCCAAAACGAAAAGCAACGTACAGCTGCGAGTGGTCAGCTTGAAGAGTAGAAAAGATGAATTTCGTGCTTTTTGTACTAGGGCTGGGTGGTATGACGATACATTCGGTATACTGTCTTTGATTCCTCATACCATATGGATTTTTCAAATACCACCATACCGTAGTACAGTTAATACAACAGCTGTAGGCTTCAGTAGGCAGCAAATCATATAATATTCCTCTATAGACAGTTGAGAAAGAAGCTTTCAGAGCAATAATTAAAACAGTAGATTCCAGGTATGTCTTACAGGGCGAAAATACTTCAGGTCAGTTGCTAAACCAACGTTATAAGCGAACTGGAAGCGGAGATATATAAAGTTGTCCACTTTTCTACAACAGACCAGTAGTCAAGTTGTACAGTGGAGTTAGCAAATGTAATTTTATTCGTTAAAGGGAGAGCTAAGGGTAATTGTACAATACTTTAATATTAAATAAACTGTAAAAACTGTATTTATTGCAACGCGTACTGATTCCATCAATATATATATTGTGTCATTTTGTGGGGCCAAGGAAAGCTTATAGTACTCAAAACCTTCATTATATACTTGGCGAAATTAAAACATATTATATTTTATGTACTTATGATAGTATAATCAGCCACAGACATATAAAAAGTCCCAGTCATACAAAAAAAAATATTGTATATATACCGTGATATACCGTAAAAAATACCGTGATACAAATTTTTGGTCATACCGCTCAGCTCTATTTTGTATTAAAGTATCACAAATAGACTAAATGTGGTGAGCAGAACATTAATATGGCAAATTTCTAGTTAATCTATCAATGAAGGTTTTCATGTTGTGTGCTGTAGACACTACACCGACAAGGCATAACATTATGACCACTGACAGGTGAAGTGCATAACACTGATTATCTCTTCATCACGGCACCTGTTAGTGGGTGGGATATATTAGGCAGCAAGTGAATATTTTATCCTCAAAGTTGATGTGTTAGAAGCAGGAAAAAGAAGAAGATATACTTTATTTGTCATATATACATATACAGTTGTACAGTACAATGAAATTCTTTCTTCGCATATCCCAGCTTGTTTGGAAGCTGGGGTCAGAGTGCAGGGTCAGCCACCTTACGGCGCCCCTGGAGCAGACAGGGTTAAGGGTCTTGCTCAAGGACCCAACAGTGGCTGCATAGCAGAGCCTGGATTTGAACCGCCAATCTTCCGGTTGATAGCCCAAAGCTCTACCCACTAGGCTACCACTGTCCCCAGTGGTAAAAAAAAGGATTTAAACGAGTTTGACAAGGGCCAAATTGTGATGGCTAGACGACTGGGTCAGAGCATCTCCAAAACTGCAGCTCTTGTGGGGTGTTCAGTCTGCAGTGGTCAGTATCTATCAAAAGTGGTCCAAGGGGGGCGCCCAGGTGGCGCAGCGGGATATGAGGTTCAGTGTTGCCACCAGTCGGCTAGGCGCCATCTGGCGGGCATAATTGGCAGTGCCTGCAGCAGATACTAATTGCCCACCGTATCTGCAGGGTGGGGACCGGATTATATGTGGGTGGGTGGGTCTTCATACGCTGTGTAAGGACCCTGATTGGCAGAAGAGACACCCGTGCAGGAAGCGTGGATGAGAAGAAGGTGTGGGCAGCGGCGTGCTCTCCTTGGATTAGGGTTGCCAACCGTCCCGTAAAATACGGAATCGTTCCTTATTTGGAAACTAAACGTGGTGTTCCGTATTGAACTGATATGGGACGCGCTTTGTTCCGTATTTTTATCAATGGGAGAGAAATGCTGCAGATTAGACTGAGACAGGCCAATATGTATAAAACAGAAGGAGACTGCTGCTACCGTGGGGATTAGAAAGCGTTTGGTTATTATTCTAAGTAGTTTTTACTTTTAGTCTTAGTAACGCCGTGTGTGCGCAGGCATTTCAGCATTACAACCTGTTTATTACTCCGCTGTTTGAGTAGCGCAGTGGGCAGAGCGGATCGTGCGTATATTTTTTCGCCTTAGGTTCGAATCCGGCTTAGGGCCAAACTAAAGTATCACAAGCAGGGCCTGCGCTATGGGGGCGCAGATTTTCTCACTGCCCCCCTAAGCAACGCAGTCCAGAACCGGGGCTGCATGTCAGTGTGAAGATGGATTATGTAAAAATGTTGTTTGCAGTGGCGTAACTCCGGGGTCAGGTGCACTGGGGCCCATGGCAGAGGGGGCCCATGGCAGAGGGGGCCCCTCCACCCTCCACGACATGAACTCAACCACCCACCTCACTGCCCCACCCGTTGGCTGCACGTTTTATGCATGTATTATGGCAAGCCAAATAGGAAATACTGTACATAGCAAACACTTATATATATATGAAATAAAACACTTATAACATATATATATATATATGACATTTGTTGAGGGGCCCCACGATTTCTTTTTGCACTGGGGCCCATGAGCTCCTAGTTACGCCACTAGTTGTTTGCACTATTGAGAAAAAATGTTACATGATGTTCTTTATGCATGTTGTTTTTTCTAAAATATGGTTCTGATTTATTACTATAAAGAATGTAAACAATATAAAAATAAATATGTTAAACAGCCTAAATAAAACATTTTGATAATGTTCCTATGAAGGTGTAAGGCCTGTTATATTTTTTTACAGGTGCAACCCTAACCGTGTACACCCCCGGCTACCACTCAGGTAAACAGCCACCATCCCACCCCCCACCCTATGCCTTCCGCCAACCCGCCAGCCCAGGGTGTTCCTTATTTCCAGTTCTGAAAGTTGGCAACCCTACCAAGGAAGGAACAGTGGTAAACCTGCGACAGGGTCATGGGCGACCAGGGTTTATTGATGCACGTGGGGAGCCGATCCAAAAGACGAGCCACTGATTGCTCAGATTGCTGAAGAAGGGACAGTGGTAGCCTAGTGGGTAGAGCTTTGGGCTATCAACCGGAAGATTGGCGGTTCAAATCCAGGCTCTGCTATGCAGCCACTGTTGGGTCCTTGAGCAAGGCCCTTAACCCTGTCTGCTTCAGGGGCGCCGTAAGATGGCTGACCCTGCGCTCTGACCCCAGCTTCCAAACAAGCTGGGATATGCGAAGAAAGAATTTCATTGTACTGTATATGTATATATGACAAATAAAGTATATCTTCTTCTAGAAGTTAATGTTGGTTCTGATAGAAAGGTGTCAGAATACACAGTGCATCACAGTTTGTTGCGTACGGGCCAGCAAAAGGGGGACCAACACAACATTAAGAAGGTGGTCATAATGTTATGCCTCATAGGTGTATATTGACTATGCACTGCACATGTGCTTAGCCTGAGTGTACCACAACCTAGCTACTGGAATATACAGAGATGCTTATGCTGTAAAACATCAGTGGTATCAGTGCTCTGCTTTAAGATAGCAGTGTGTACTGGACATTGAGTGAAATGGCTGCTTCCTCGCCATAAATAAACAGACACTATCTTAGCTGCATAAAAGGAAAGCAGGAAGCGGTGACGGCGTTTCCTCTACCAGGCAGAGGAAGAAGATCATATACAGTACTGATGGCATCTTAAAAATGAACTAGCATTCCAGCGTCGCCCTGCTGTACACACAGATCCACTGATATTCCGGAATAGCGACTAGTGTGGAGACAGGAAGCGGAAAAGATGGAGAAGCAGGCGGGTTCTGGCTCGGATAGTCCGGTAGGACCACCGGTATTGAGAAAACCACGCAATATCGGAGCGAACATCACCACCCGACAAGAAAGTATCGACTCATTAGACAGGTAATTATATATATATTCTCTTAATTTTATACAAATGTTTACAATGTTTGTGTATTTAACGCATTTAATACGCTATACACAGCCGACACCGCCTACTGAGTACATAAAGAGAAGCGAGTGCATCCTGTCCACCAAGCCTCCCTGTTTAGAGACGTATTACATTATTAAATACTAAGCTTGTTTACATTTAACTACTCATTAGAGCATCTGTATGTGTATTATTTTACTATCTTTTTTGTACATTATATAGGCCTGTTTATGCTCAACACAAGAAGCTCAGAGTATAAATAAAGCGACTTTTCAATACAATACCCTGAGAGGAATACAAACCTAAACAAGCATTGTATACACTGATCAGCCATAACATTAAAGCCATTTCCTTGTTTCTACACTCACTGTCCATTTTATCTGTTCTTCAATGGTCAGGACTCTCACAGGACCACTACAGAGCAGGTATTATTTGGGTGGTGGATCATTCTCAGCACTGCAGTGACACTGACATGGTGGTGGTGTGTTAGTGTGTGTTGTGCCGGTATGAGTGGATCATACACAGCAGCGCTGCTGGAGTTTTTCAACATCTCACTCTATGACGCATAGACCAAACCGTATACGCAAGAGGCAGAATTGGCCACACCAGGGTAACCCACCAATACCTGGTAAAAGGAGAAAACCCACCAACATGTAAAACCTGCCAAACAGTTACAACTATAAAACACATTTTGATAGAATGCCCTAAATACACAAAGGAAAGACAAGTGCACATGCCTGAAACCGTAAAATAAATCCTTACACGATCGTGCATTTGCAGTTTATGCTCCGAGGCTATGGAACTCTCTACCTCCTAATATTCGACAAGCACCTTCGGCCGCTGTTTTTAAATCACTCCTAAAAACATACCTTTATAAGCTGGCATTTGAACAGTGAGGAGCTGTGTTAATTTTAATTGTTTAGTCTATTTGTATCTGTTTTATTTTGTCTCTTACTCTGTATTTTTATTTGGTTCTTTTTTTAACATAATGTTGTGTTATGTATGCTTATTCGATGTACAGCACTTTGGTCAACGTAAGTTGTTTTAAGAGTGCTTTATAAATAAAATTTACTTACTTACTTACTTACACAAGACAACACAAGAACAGTATTAACCTACCTCGCAACCATAAAAATGAAAATATAAAATGGACCAAATATAAAGACAAGATAAAAAAAAATGACAGATATATAATACCCAGTTCCTGCCATTAAATGACACACAGGTGTTTAACATGGCGTAAAAATTCCAAATAAATAAATAAACACCTCACTGTCACTGCTGGACTGAGAATAGTCCACCAACCAAAAATATCCAGCCAACAGCATCCTGTGGGCAGCGTCCTCTGACCACTGATGAAGGTCTAGAAGATGACCAGCTCAAACAGCATCAATAGATGAGCGATCGTCTCTGACTTTACATCTACAAGGTGGACCAACTAGGTAGGAGTGTCTAATAAAGTGGACAGTGAGTGGACACGGTATTTAAAAACTCCAGCAGCGCTGCTGTGTCTGATCCACTCATACCAGCACAACACACACTAACACACCACCACCATGTCATTGTCACTGCAGTGCTGAGAATGATCCACCACCTAAATAATACCTGCTCTGTGGTGGTCCTTTGGTAAATTTTTTGGTGTGATATCTTAATTTTACTATGTCAGCAACTGTCGACAGTCATTACCAAACTTTTGGAACCCCTGGCTGAATCTTTGACCCCTCAGCAGGATGGCTAGTGTTGGCTAGGACTCAACTTATCTGTAAAGTAAACATATTGTTGACAAGCTTAAACAATATTGGGAAGGCTATCCCAAAAGCTTAATTTTAGCTTGATTTAACCAATTCAAAAAATCATTTTATATGTATTTCTGGTTATTGTGGCGGTGGAACACCTAATTGTGATCTAAGAATTTTAAGTTAATCTTATTTTTATTATTTTCTCAGGAAACAACCATAGAATAAAATATGAGGGATCATCAAAAAGTTTCCACATTTTTTTTTTTTTGTTGGAAACGGTAAGGGGGCAAGAGGAGTAGTAATTGGTCGTGTCTGAGAGACTGAGAGAGCTGCATGGAGCGGCAAACTATCATATGTTTGGTTTTATGGGTAATATGTCACATAAATGATGGTCTGTCATAACAAACCTACAGCAGTTAGATCTGTTCACAGATTAATATGGACTCAAATAAGCTGAACATTCTTTTTTAATGCTAGTTTATCAGACCAAATTACTTGGACCTCCAGAAAAATATACTGAATTAAAGAGGGTCTGTATTTGGGCCACTAAACCAGACATTTGACATGGCACTAAGTGATCATGCTGTAAATTGGCTCCATGTATGTACATCTCAGCCCTACAGGTTCTCATGTGGAATGGTGTAAACAACTGATCGCTGCCACCCTCTCCAGCCAGATCTCTATCGGTGCTGTTCCTGAGGCTGTGAACCGTGATTGCAGAGTAAGTAATACAAATAAGGCTGATGCTGATTTTTTTTTATATGCCTTATTTGATTTTTCTTTTTTATTTAATTGTTTCAATAAGTGCATATTGAATTACATACACTTCATACATTTTGATACAAATGTGGTTTCCATACTGGTTATGGTAAGGGAAGGGAAGGGAAGGGAAGGGAAGGGAAGGGGGGGGGGAAGGGGTTTCCATTATGAGTGTATAACTGTGGTGCATGCATTGTGTTTTTGGCCAGACAACTGGGTGGAAGCTAGATCAAAGGGTAAGACAAGAGTGCTGATGTGTGTGCTGCTATGTGCTTCAGTCTAACCTAATTTTACAGTTAAATAATTCTGATTGAATTGAATGTCTGCTCAGTTTGGCTTTGCTTCACTTTGATGTTTAACAAAGCTTTTAATGTCTTATTATAATAATACATAATTAAAATTCTTTAAATAATTATAAAGTATTACTACTACTATTATTATTATTTTAATTATTATCATATCAAAACTATCAAAATTAGCTGCTGTCAAGGTTATTGCGACTCCTGGCGACCATATGGATAGTGTTTCTCCAGAACATTCTGAACATTCTGGTTTGGGTCTTTAGGCTTCTTAATGGCTTGTTTATTGCTCCTGTGATTGTATCAATCCATCTTGTTGCTGGCCTTCCTTTTTTACTTGTAACCTTTCCAAGCATAATTGTCTGTTCTAATGAATTACTTTTTAACGTGTCTACTATAAAATGTTATATTATTTTTGGTTGCAGCACCTAGTATATTCTGGGCGGTAAAAGAAATGATCTTGTTACAAAAATAGCTTATTCTTATGTTTTTAGGGGTTTAACATATTCTTCGCTTGCATGTTTTTTTCTGGGCGCTTGTTTTCTCCCAATACCATGCAAAAAGTAGGTTGTCTACATAGTGTGAAGCAATAACTGTCGAATTCTATGTAGTGCATGTTAGTACAAACTAGGAATCAACCAATTTTGATAATGATTTTAATTGCTACTTGGTTGTAGCAGCCCTATTAATAAGTAATCGTCACAGATTTTGTTCAAACCGATGTGTGTCTAATGCCTAGTTCACACTACACGATTTTTGCCCTGATTTTTGCTCGTCGACTGGTCGGTGCTAGATTTGCCGGCTCGGGAGCAACTCGGCGTTTGCTCGGCGATCAAAACTCGGCTCTCAATCGCTATGTGTGAACTACTCAACAACTCGATCCGACCGGCGTGCGGTGTCGAACAGCCAATGAGAACACGGTGTGAGGGGAAACGCAGGGGAGGAGTGTAAACAGGTGGGACAGGGGCGTAATATAGTTTATATCAGAATACATCGGCACACACACGTTTTACAATATTTCTGACCTGATTGTTCTCTACAAAACATAACACCAACGCTGCATTGCAAAAATATTTATTAACCTCCAACTCACTATAGAACAATCCCTGCTGTTCGTGTTGCCAAATCCACTCAGATTCATTTATTTTTCTTCCTTGATTTTACGCTGCACATCAGCGCACAAACACTTTGATCGCTCGCTACCTGTTGACGTGCATTTTTGGACGTGGTATCATTAAACCCCTCGTCACTTCTCGTGTTTGTTTTTGTAAAAAAAAAAAAAAAAAAAAGAAATTTGGGAGATCAGAGAAGCTCGCCTGTGATTCCAGTTGGTGATAGATCGTGTAGTGTGAAACCCCCTATCGCCGATCTGTCGTGTAGTGTGAAAGCCACACCGACTGAAAGACTCCCGAGTGCAAAAGATTCAGTCATGTAGTGTGAACTGTACAGCGACCTGGCAAATCAGAAAGTCGTGTAGTGTGAACTTGGCATAACTGTACATCATACTGTACAATTTTTATGTTGACATCTAATTACATAATTTTAAGATTCATCCAGCTGTCACCCTCACTGACTGCATGTTGATCTGAATGTCTGTGTATTTGTGTTTGTAATCCTATGTTTGTCTTGTCATGATTTGTGATTTACAGCTATCCAGAAGGCCTAATTTGAGGGTAAGACTTTCTCAAAGAGCTGTGTGTCGCTAATCACTAAGCCTCTCCTATCTGTTCTTATATTCTCTCTGTTCTAATGGGTTCGTCTGAACAATCCTATAACTCTGGTCTTTATACTCACAAACTACAAAAAATGTTTTACTTATTTGCGTAGTATTAGTCTCTCAAACATGCTTTATTACTAACAGTAGAAGTCAAGGGAAATGCCTTCTTAAAAGATGGTGATAAATGGCAGTAACAGGAAGTGTGACAGCTGTACCCACAGTACTCGCTTAGAAACTTACTTTGTTTATTTATTTATACACTTTTTGCATTTGTTCCCGATATTTCACCCAATCTAATCATTGCCAATTGCCCCTATTGCAATTCTTTTGCAGCTTGAGCCACCCCCACACTGGCCAAAATGCAGTAAAACGGGTCTCTGTCAATTTGATGATTCTCCTATGGGTTAATTTAAATGTTAAAGATTTCACTGTTTTCACTGACAACAAGAACTTAACTTTGCCCATTTTTGCTTGATACAATAACTCAACTGTTCAACAATATTTGGTCGCCGTTGTCTAATTGCCATACAATGTCTATCTAAAATCCCAATATACGCATTCCATCACTGTTACCTTCACACATGCAAGTACTCCTCCATCAGCACTGATGCACCCCTATCAGGACAGATGTTAACTTTTGCAACTTTCGCTGATAACAGTCTGGAAGATCATTTTTGTGTCTGGCACAGAGAACTTGACATTTGAATTTTGGACTTATCTGACCACACATTTCTACAGTCTTTTGGCCCATCGGAGATGAGCTTGGGCCCAGAGAACATTGAGTTAATGTACGGCTTTCTTTTTGCATAATAGAGTTTCTGATTGCATGTATTAATGCAGCGGTGGACTGGGTTTAGTGACGGTGGTTTACTTCAGGCCCACGTGGCTATAATTATCACAGTAGCATGTAGTTTCACATGCACTTATGTCTGAGGGCTGAAAGGTCATACACATTTAACTATGGTTTTAGCCTTGCCCTGAATGGACTGAGACTTCTCTGGACTCCCTAAAAAAAAAAATACTGTCTCAGCTTGAGAAAATTGAGTGTTTAGCAATGATCAAACTTTGCTTAGAAAGACAGCCCCTTTAGTGGATCCTCCTTTTATACCCAATACCTTTACCTGTTACCAAGTCACCTGCTTATTCAATATTCTATAAACCTGACATGCATATTTTGCCCCAGTCCTACTTTTGCCCAACATTGTGTTGCAGACTTCAAATTTAACATTTGTTTATATTTACACAATACAATCAAGTTGGTCAGTAAAAACATACAATTTTTTGCAATTTTGTCAGTTTAAGGTTCAAGAGAATTAACAAATTACACATTCTTGTTTTGTTGCATTGTACAAAATCTTACTCTATATTTTGGAAAATATGTGAGGGGAAAAAAAGCAGTTTATGTGGATGCCTTAGGTTCTGCAGTCGGAAAAGACAAACAGATAACCAGCACACCAGATTCAGTTATGTAAATTAGTTACATGAACATAAATAACACAAGGAGAACTAGTTTGGCATTCTGAATGCAAATGACATTCAGTAGCTATCGGGCCATTTAAAAATGGAATTTAACTGGTATCTGGATGGTATTTCAACAACACGGGTGTAGTTAATGTAAAATAATCAGCAGAATCCCAGTCCAACAGTCTATTTCCACATGTGAGTTCATTATACACTGGTACCTTGAAACTCGACGTCAATTGGTTCTGGGAGTGACGTTGAGTTTCAAGGTATTTTTTCCCAAAAGGATGAGTGGGAAACCTGCTAATGCGTTCCATGGTCCTGTGGAACTGCATATTTTTTAGGCTAATGTAAAATAATGGGGTTGTTTTTGACACTTATATACTGAAAATAACACAAATATAATATAAAAAACACTGAAATACAATTGAAAAACAGTTAAATACAATAAAACCTGCTCTTTACCTTTACTTTTTTTTAATTGTTTCCTTATGTTTCCTTATCAAGGAGATGCTTGTTCATGGAGATGCTTGTAATACCATATTCCGTTCAGTAAAGGCGTACCGCTCAAGCGTCAGTCGCACACACGTCGAGTTTAATGGAAACATTGAGTTTAAGGGTACAAATTTCTCTACACAGGGGGTCAAGATTTCGAGTTTAGGGGATGTTGAGTTACAAAGTACCACTGTAATTATATCATATAGTCTGCAAATATACCATTTACATAGATTTTAAAATACCTTTCAATTTCAAATGTGTCCTGTCATTTTGGAAAAATACTTATTTTGCATGTTATGCAATTGAATTTGAATAAACTATACATGTTTTATTGCTACAGCAATTGGGTGAATAGAGATGAGTTTAAAACCACAGGATTCATTCTGTGTAGCATCGATCTCAGTTTTGTCATGTACTCGAGAGGAATGTGTGCTGTGTTCGCTTCCCCAGATCACACTTCCTGTCTCAGTGTGAAGATGTAGTCCTCACTCTGTGCTGTTGCATTCTTTGTCTCATTTCTCAGTCACTTTTCTTGCTCGAAACTCTTTTAACTGGTTGGAATTCTGCTCTTTTTCTATGTTTCTCTCTTTTCTCCTCTGTTTCCTGGCTTGCTGTGTGTGCAGTATCAGGACTCTAATGAAGAGCTTGGTTATCAGGGGGACAGTGATTCAGAGCTGCCTCCTCATGCTGTGGCAAGTCTCTTTCTAACCACTACTGACCTTCACTTTTATCTGTTAACCTCCACTCAGCAGCTTTTCTGATTACTTATCATGCATTCACCCTGTCAGACAATTCTTCTTCCAAATCCACTGTACCTTTATTTACTAAGCGCTTGGAAATGGGGATTCACTTTATAAATCATAAATCAAATATAAATATTTAAACCTACACAATATGGTCAGAAATATGTGGACACCTGACCATGAGCTTGTTGAACATCCCATTCTAAAACCATGGGCATTCATTATTAAATTTTTTATTTTTTTATTTCCTGTCAATTTATTAGTTTCATCGACATCTACAGCTTTTTAACTGTCACTGAGACGTGGCTTTACTCAACCACTGTTGCAGGTGCCTCAACTGGACAGCAGAGGCCGCAGTTGTACAGTCACAATAAAGACCCATCTACCTCTTGATCAGGAACAGTCAGTTGTTCATGTTTGAATAACCCAGCTGGTACATTCAAACTTGAGAGCTTAAGAGCTCATTCTATTATACCACTGTGTCACTAGATCCTTCCCCTTTGCGGCTACAACAGCCTCCACTACTTAGGAAATGCTTTTTACAAGGTTTTGAAGAGTGTCTGAGAAAATTTATGCGCATTTGTGTGGTCAGTCATTGGCACTGGAGGATGAATACTTTGCTCACAATTATGTTTCACCTCATCTCAATGGTGTTCTGCATGGCTAAAGTTCAGGGCTTAGTGCAGGCCACTGTACTTGCACAGAGTCTCAATCATGCTTGAACAGGAAATACCAAACTGTTGTCACAAAGTTAAAATCATGTAATTGGTTATATATATATATATATACTGTATATATATATACTGTATATATATATATATATATATATATATATATATATATATATACAGTGTATCACAAAAGTGAGTACACCCCTCACATTTCTGCAGATATTTAAGTATATCTTTTCATGGGACAACACTGACAAAATGACACTTTGACACAATGAAAAGTAGTCTGTGTGCAGCTTATATAACAGTGTAAATTTATTCTTCCCTCAAAATAACTCAATATACAGCCATTAATGTCTAAACCACCGGAAACAAAAGTGAGTACACCCCTTAGTGAAAGTTCCTGAAGTGTCAATATTTTGTGTGGCCACCATTATTTCCCGGAACTGCCTTAACTCTCCTGGGCATGGAGTTTACCAGAGCTTCACAGGTTGCCACTGGAATGCTTTTCTACTCCTCCATGACGACATCACGGAGCTGGCGGATATTCGAGACTTTGCGCTCCTCCACCTTCCGCTTGAGGATGCCCCAAAGATGTTCTATTGGGTTTAGGTCTGGAGACATGCTTGGCCAGTCCATCACCTTTACCCTCAGCCTCTTCAATAAAGCAGTGGTCGTCTTAGAGGTGTTTTTGGGGTCATTATCATGCTGGAACACTGCCCTGCGACCCAGTTTCTGGAGGGAGGGGATCATGCTCTGCTTCAGTATTTCACAGTACATATTGGAGTTCATGTGTCTCTCAATGAAATGTAACTCCCCAACACCTGCTGCACTCATGCAGCCCCAGACCATGGCATTCCCACCACCATGCTTGACTGTAGGCATGACACACTTATCTTTGTACTCCTCACCTGATTGCCGCCACACATGCTTGAGACCATCTGAACCAAACAAATTAATCTTGGTCTCATCAGACCATAGGACATGGTTCCAGTAATCCATGTCCTTTGTTGACATGTCTTCAGCAAACTGTTTGCGGGCTTTCTTGTGTAGAGACTTCAGAAGAGGCTTCCTTCTGGGGTGACAGCCATGCAGACCAATTTGATGTAGTGTGCGGCGTATGGTCTGAGCACTGACAGGCTGACCCCTCTCAATCTCTGCAGCAATGCTGACAGCACTCCTGCGCCTATCTTTCAAAGACAGCAGTTGGATGTGACACTGAGCACGTGCACTCAGCTTCTTTGGACGACCAACGCGAGGTCTGTTCTGAGTGGACCCTGCTCTTTTAAAACGCTGGATGATCTTGGCCACTGTGCTGCAGCTCAGTTTCAGGGTGTTGGCAATCTTGTTGTAGCCTTGGCCATCTTCATGTAGCGCAACAATTCGTCTTTTAAGATCCTCAGAGAGTTCTTTGCCATGAGGTGCCATGTTGGAACTTTCAGTGACCAGTGTGAGAGAGTGTGAGAGCTGTACTACTAAATTGAACACACCTGCTCCCTATGCACACCTGAGACCTAGTAACACTAACGAGTCACATGACATTTTGGAGAAAAAATGACAAGCAGTGCTCAATTTGGACATTTAGGGGTGTAGTCTCTTAGGGGTGTACTCACTTTTGTTGCCGGTGGTTTAGACATTAATGGCTGTATATTGAGTTATTTTGAGGGAAGAATAAATTTACACTGTTATATAAGCTGCACACAGACTACTTTTCATTGTGTCAAAGTGTCATTTTGTCAGTGTTGTCCCATGAAAAGATATACTTAAATATCTGCAGAAATGTGAGGGGTGTACTCACTTTTGTGATACACTGTATATATATATATATATATATATATATATATATATATATATATATATATATACATAAAATCAGATTTTATAAGGCAAACAAGAGGCACAGTGGCCTATTATGCGAACCCACCACAGCTGAGATCTGCGTTCGAATGGTGACATGATTGGTTTTGTTTGACTTGGGCATGATCAAAGTCCTGAAATGGATTGGCACCCTGTATAGCGTGTTCCTACCCTGTGCCCAGTGTTGCTCAGTGGAACTGGACCCGCCACAACCCTGATAAAGCGGTTGATGAAAATAATAATGGAAAAACATTTTTATTTACAATTGTTAGGATGGCCACAAAAGGATGGCCACATATTTTTGACCATGTAGTGGTTCATACGTCATGAACATGTATAGCAACATGATATTTAAGACTAAGGAGTCATGACGTAAGATTTGCTTTTGTGTAGCAGGTGCTTAAAGACATGCAAAAGTCAGTTCCCAGAGACGAAGTTCCACTGGTCCCCGGGGAGACCATCAAGGCCACTGGTATGTTTTTCTTGTAAAATATTTATAGAACTTCAGATGAAAATTATTGTTTCTGTTTCTGTTATAACACCATTTAATCTTTTTATCTGTAGCTAAAGATGTGATGTATATTTGTCCATTCACCGGTGCTGTGACAGGCACACTCACAGTCACTGACTACAGACTTTACTTTGTCAGTCTTGAGAGGGTAAGCTTCGATACTTTGCTTTTACATTCTTTTAGATAATTATTTGCCTGGAATATTTCTGATGCCTGCTTGGAGTCTAAGTAGTTAATTCATGTTTTTAGAATCCTGCGTTTGTACTGGATGTGAATCTGGGTGCCATAAGTAGGTTGGAGACCATCAGTGTTCAGAGCCATGGAGAGAACACACAGGGCATGGAGATTGTCTGCAAGGTGAGAGACTATTTAATTAAGTCTTGTGTCTATAGTAGTCTGGTGGGGATGATCATTAGATTAGATTAGATTCAACTTTGTCATTACACATGTACAAGTACAAGGCAACGAAATGTAGTTTAGCATCTAACCAGAAGTGCAATAAGCATGGATGTACAGTATCCACGATATACATTAATTACAGGACATGGGCAGTGGTATGGACAAGATATACAGGTGAATATATTATTGAATGTATTATAAACATGATATACAGAAGGGAGTGCTATAGACATAATATCATATAATCACCTTGTAATAAAAATGAAAATATTTAAAAAAAAAAAAGGATGTATAGATCCACAAATGTACTATTAATTTAAACCTAAAGGTACATATGTATATTAAGTAAAATGTAATACCTTTGTAAATCAATAGACCCTGTTGTCATTAATTTAGGGGTCTTTCTTCTTGCAGGTCTGTCACTGGTCGTAATGTGAATAAAAAACTGAATTAAACTAAATTAATAAAACAATTTTGATTGTGATGAGCAGATACAAAATAAAACACAACAAATACAACATTATTTGTTACATAATAATAGCATAAAATATACAAAATATAATCTCAGCAGTGCTATCGGCTGGCCATTTATCTACTGGCTATCTTAGTTGGGGGGGAAGGACTTGCGCCCACTATTTCACAAACCTGATGAAGATGAAGCAGTTGATGAAAATGAAATAAAATCAATATTCAAGATGTTTATAGCATTGCTAACTTAAATTGTATGCTTGTGATTGGCCTTCTTTATGGCTGTAATATTGTTATCTGATGATGGTTGAGAAAGCCTGGCTGGCAGTATGGTTGGTCATATATTTTATGTTGATAAAGTAAACTTGCTGAAAAAGACAAATCAAAAGAGTGAAAATGCTAATATTAACACTCTCTTTGTTTTTATCTGTGTCTGTCAGGACATGAGGAGTTTAAGATTTGCCTATAAAAAGGAAGAGCAGAACAAGCTAGAAACTGTGGAAACACTTTCCAAGTGCACCTTTCCACTGCACAATGATCTGGTGAGTAACCCTGTAGCTTAACTTTTCTTTACAGTCAGATTTTAATCCTGTATACAAATGACTGGGAGAGCTGTTAATAATCAGTTTCCCTCCTCTTTGTAGCCACTGTTTGCTTTCAATTACACTGAAAAGTATCCAGTAGATGGATGGAAGGTTTATGACCCAGTGTCAGAGTACAAAAGAATGGTGAGATCTGTTTTATAAACTTATAGTTGTCTGTGATGTTCAGCCAGAGGGTTGTAATTTTATTACAGTTAATAAAAAGAAGTAGTACTATGTACCTGTAGAGCCACAGGCTTCCCTGCCCTTCCGGACACAAATAAGACATGCGTCAAGATTTTTCTGTACTAGCTGTTTATACTAGACTCTGAAAGCCTGAGTCTTGTGCTCTCTTTAAACAACGACTAAACAACACCCACCTTAGTACTGTAGTAAGTAGTTTTCAATCTTGGGGTCGGACCTGAGATACAGAAGAGAAGAATTTTACAAAACTGCTAATATTAAGTTCTAGGCATTAAAATAAAACCTCCAAAAGTTATGATATGATATGATTAGCTATGTGAAGGACAACATGACATTTTCTCAATGTGAAAGTCACCCTCACAGTTGCCGCTGGTGTATGTGGGGTTTGTTTTAGTTTATGACCTGTTTGGCTGAACACAATGCTATTCAGTTGGCATAAATCAAAAACCTATGTGATTTCCTTCTTTTTGATATAACTTTATCGTGATTGGTTGATTTGCATTAGCTGGAAACCCGTATGAGCAAATAAGAGCAAGACCATTGATTTGTTAATATCTTTAAATATGAATAAGCATTAATAATAATAATAATAATAATGTTTAATATTGATTAGCTAACAGTCTTTAAATTGTTTGTTTTTTGGCTGTGGGTGGGGATTGATCGTTGCCTATTTGTACTAGAGCAAGGAAATAGAAAGCACTTAAGATTTAAAGCATCTGCTAATGCTGTATGTACAGGGGTTGGACAAAATAACTGAAACACCTGGTTTTAGACCACAATAATTTATTAGTATGGTGTAGGGCCTCCTTTTGCGGCCAATACAGCGTCAATTCGTCTTGGAAATGACATATACAAGTCCTGCACAGTGGTCAGAGGGATTTTAAGCCATTCTTCTTGCAGGATAGTGGCCAGGTCACTACGTGATGCTGGTGGAGGAAAACGTTTCCTGACTCGCTTCTCCAAAACACCCCAAAGTGGCTCAATAATATTTAGATCTGGTGACTGTGCAGGCCATGGGAGATGTTCAACTTCACTTTCATGTTCATCAAACCAATCTTTCACCAGTCTTGCTGTGTGTATTGGTGCATTGTCATCCTGATACACGGCACCGCCATTGGATGCACATGGTCCTCCAGAATGGTTCGGTAGTCCTTGGCAGTGACGCGCCCATCTAGCACAAGTATTGGGCCAAGGGAATGCCATGATATGGCAGCCCAAACCATCACTGATCCACCCCCATGCTTCACTCTGGGCATGCAACAGTCTGGGTGGTACGCTTCTTTGGGGCTTCTCCACACCGTAACTCTCCCGGATGTGGGGAAAACAGTAAAGGTGGACTCATCAGAGAACAATACATGTTTCACATTGTCCACAGCCCAAGATTTGCGCTCCTTGCACCATTGAAACCGACGTTTGCATTGGCACGAGTGACCAAAGGTTTGGCTATAGCAGCCCGGCCGTGTATATTGACCCTGTGGAGCTCCCGACGGACAGTTCTGGTGGAAACAGGAGAGTTGAGGTGCACATTTAATTCTGCCATGATTTGGGCAGCCGTGGTTTTATGTTTTTTGGATACAATCCGGGTTAGCACCCGAACATCCCTTTCAGACAGCTTCCTCTTGCGTCCACAGTTAATCCTGTTGGATGTGGTTTGTCCTTCTTGGTGGTATGCTGACATTACCCTGGATACCGTGGCTCTTGATACATCACAAAGACTTGCTGTCTTGGTCACAGATGCGCCAGCAAGACGTGCACCAACAATTTGTCCTCTTTTGAACTCTGGTATATCACCCATAATGTTGTGTGCATTGCAATATTTTGAGCAAAACTGTGCTCTTACCCTGCTAATTGAACCTTCACACTATGCTCTTACTGGTGCAATGTGCAATTAATGAAGATTGGCCACCAGACTGGTCCAATTTAGCCATGAAACCTCCCACACTAAAATAACAGGTGTTTCAGTTATTTTGTCCAACCCCTGTATATCTATTAGACACAAATGTGGTCATTATGTAGCAATAAAACTAATCAACTGGCCACTTGAATGGGTTTGTACTGTTACAGGAATTGCTGTTCTAAAGCTGAATAACTTGAGATAAATAACTTGTATCTAACTGTAGTTTTGTAAAAAAAAAAAAAAAAAAAACACTTTATGCATATTCACTCAGTGTGCCTAATATTTGAATAGTGTAATACATTTCTGGGATAATGCTGCAGGTATAACAGCATTCCTGACTTTTTTACTAAGATAGGTCCTTAGCAAAACAAAAAACTTTTGGATCCCTTGTAGAAAGTTGTTGGAATGAATTAAAGTGTGTTATGTAATAAAACACATAAACACAGTTGGTTTCTCTTTGTGTAGGGTCTGCCTAATGAAAGCTGGACTATCAGTAAGATAAACAGTAACTATGAGGTGTGTGACACGTATCCTGCACTGCTGGTTATACCCACTAGTATCAAAGATGATGAGCTGAAGAGAGTGGCAGCTTTCAGAGCCAAGCACCGCATTCCGGTCAGTGTGTTTGTGTATCTGTATGTGTGTGTGTGTTTTTTTCTCATATTCTCATATTTCAAGCCATTTTACTGGTAAACAAAGTGCTCTTTTCTTAAAGATTATTGATTGTTTGTAAACAGGGATGCATGCATGACCTGTGTAGCAAAATAAAGAAAAAGTTATAGACACCCATATGTGCCGACACCTCTGTGGCTTTCTTTCTTTTAGGTCCTCTCTTGGATCCATCCTGAAAGTCAGGCCACAATCGTGCGCTGCAGCCAACCCCTGGTGGGCCCCTCAGACCGCCGCTCCAAAGAAGATGAACGCTACTTACAGACCATCATGGATGCTAACGCACAGTCCCACAAGCTGACTATATTTGATGCGAGGCAGGGCAGCGTGGCAGATACGAATAAGGTAAATAAATGATAAGATGTGCTTATGATGACTGAAATAATTCTATGCTTACTCCTGCCGATTCTACCAACCTCTTGCCTTCTTCCCATTTCCTCTGCAGGCTAAAGACGGCGGTTATGAGAGTGAGAGTTTCTATCCTAATGCAGAACTGAATTTTCTGGAGATTCCCAACATCCATGTAATGCGGGAGTCTCTGAGGAAGTTAAAGGAGGTGGTCTATCCTACTATTGATGAGCTTCATTGGCACTCTGCCATAGATGCCACACACTGGCTGGAATACATCCGGGTAAACACACAACAATAACAAAAACATTCAAATAAATATAAGAAATGATTTTTTTTTTTTATTATTACAAATTATTTTTTTAGACCCCATACTGGTGCAAAACTGCTTCCCAGTTTGTGATTTTAACATGTAAATGTAATGCTCGGGTGATGGTGACTATTCATAAACATTAAAAAGATTTCCTGTTGGTCTTAGAGCTGTAGCTCTTTATGTTTGTACCCAAAAGTTAAAGCTCTCTAGCTCTGCTTTCATTTTAAATCAAGTGTCAGCGGTTGAATATGAATTTTAAAAGACATTTTTAATTCGTTACCGGTTAATCAGTTTATTATTAACATTCCTATGTGATAGCATAGCATTTCACATGGATCAGGTCTAGTATTGAAACCTTTTTTATTTTCATTAGAAATGAAACGGCACAACTCTTAATGATGCTATCTATACTATACTATCTAGTTCTTTCCTGCTCATTTAGACTTTAGGCTATAATTAGGGATGTCCCGATCACGTTTTTTTGTTCCCGATCTTTAATTTTGATCCCGATCCGATACCGATTCTCAAACCGATACTTGTATTTTCTAGATATTGTCTAGATAAGAACTAGATAATACTGTTCACACAGTGCACACTTCAAGTACATTACAGTTATTCAAATTAATCCAGTGTATATGTTTAACAACTGAATAGCTCTGCAGTGCTGTAGGAAAAAAATTGCCTGCATCCAAGCCATTGCTTAATGTTCTTTTACAAAATAAAAGTAAACAAACCTAGTGCAGCATTGTAGTAAAAATGAAGTGAGATAATTAGTTTCACTTTGAACTTTATATTCAAAGAACATAATTCTGTTTAATGCAGTGATACACTAAAAATGAACAAAAATCTCCACTCACAAGTGGTGTAGCAGCTTAACTTGAATATAAAAAAACAAATAAATTACTTAACAGCATTACAGTAAAACCTGAATACCAAAATAAAATGGAAAGTCTCTTTTGTTATGAAGGAAAGCCAGTTCTTAAAGTGCTTGTATTGTGACAATGGTTTGATGGACGGGTCTACGCAACGTGAGTGTGTTTTGACCCTTTGGGGCTTCCATAGCGCATGGGATAGCGTGCTCGGTTCTGGCTGTCCGCTATTCGGAACAGAATAAGTTAATAAAGTGTTTTGCTCCTGACAATTTGTGAATATACCGTGTATTTTATTTCTTTATTAAGAGAGTGCATCACTACGACGCTCGGTTACATAACTAAGCCAATCAGAGTGCTTGATACTGAGATGTCGTTCAGTCTTGTAACACGTAAACTCGTAAAAGCTGTATGTTATGGTCCTGAAGTTTTCATACTCGGATTAAAAGTTATTGTTTTGTAAACCGGAGTGATCCTCGACTCGCACACCATATAAACAGTAAAATTCTACAGTAATGAACGCAGCTCTGCTCCTACCGCCTCGTGAAACGCTCGCAGTGCAGACATTACATCGCTGTTGGACAGCGGACATGCTGACATAAAACAAAAGATCGGGTTATGATCGGCATTAGTAAAGCCGATTTCCGATCAGTTAAAAATGCCTAGATCTGCCCCGATCCCGATCTGTGAGATCGGATCGGGACATCCCTAGTAATAATACTTTATTTAGCAACAAAACAAGTTCTCAAGCTGGTCTTTGTAAGATGGGGTACATTTAAAAGCTTGATACATGCTTCCCATTGATGTGGGCATCTACTGCAACAGCCAAGTATAAAAATGCTGCTGGTCATCAGTTTTGTGTTCTGGAAGCCTCACAGTTCGAACCTTATTGCTGTAAAGCCTAGTTTGTATGTAAGTAGTTTTTTGGGTGTCACCCAATTACTTGGATTGGTGTGGCTGGGTGGGGTTAGTACCAGAGGGCCCATGCCAGTGGCAGTTTCAAATGTATCATACACTTTATTGTTACAGTTAGTAAGCAAAAGTTTTATCTTATATATATCTTATTTCTAAACACTTGGGAGGGATGACCTGCATTTTTAAATTTGTTTATCTGTATTTTAGGTGGGCGGCTCTGTGGGTAGCACTGTCGCCTCACAGCAAGAAGGTCCTGGGTTCGATCCCCAGGTGGGGCGGTCCAGGTCCTTTCTGTGCGTAGTTTGCATGTTCTCCCTGTGTCTGCATGGGTTTCCTTCGGGAGCTCCGGTTTCCTCCAACAGTCCAAAAACATGCAGTTAGGTCAATTGGAGACACTGAATTGCCCTATAGGTGAATGGGTGTGTGTATGTGTGTCTGCCCTGCGATGGACTTGCGCCCTGTCCAGGGTGTTGCTGTGTGCCCTGCGCCCATTGAAAAGCCCCGCAACCCTAATTGGATAAGCGGTTAAGAAAGTGAGTGAGTGTATTTTAGGTAGCAACTGGTAGCTATGTGAAGGTAAATGAACCATAGGACCACCAGGAATTCATTTTCAGCACATTGGTGATATGGTAGCATTGTACTGGTTAGTAGGCACAGCAGCGCCACTCGAATTTTAAAACATCTTAATATTACTTCTATGTTCTAATTATGTTCAAAATAGTCAGGAAACCAAAGTTATCCAGTCGCACAAACTGATACTAATAGTCTAAGCAGGCTAAACCAACATATGAAAAATAAAACTGTTGTCTCACAAAGCAAAGGGCAGTTAAAACTCATGGCCCTGTGTCCTGAAATGTTATATAAGCATCAGTTCAAGTACATGTCTATGTGTGGTGTGTGTGTGTGTGTAGCTGTTATTAGCAGGTGCAGTGCGTATAGCAGATAAGGTAGAGTGCAGTAAGAGCTCGGTGGTGGTGCACTGCAGTGACGGCTGGGACCGCACGGCCCAGCTCACCTCTCTGGCCATGCTGATGCTGGACTCTCACTTTCGCACAATCATGGGCTTCCAGGTGCTGCTTGAGAAGGAGTGGATCAGCTTCGGACACAAGTTTGCCTCGGTAGGTAGTTTGCCACACAGCAAGAGTGTGAAGGTATGTGTGTGTGTGTGTGTGTGTGTACAGATGTAAGCATACTAACCTGTGTTTCTATCTTTGTTTCACAGCGTGTTGGCCATGGAGATGAGAATCATGCCAACTCTGACCGTTCACCTCTGTTTGTCCAGTTCGTTGACTGTGTGTGGCAGATGATGAGACAGGTGGGATGTTAATACTATAGTGCAATGCTATACTTTTGAAAAAACAAGTATGTGAACCCTATGATTACCTGCAGTGCTTTAATTACTCTACCGCAGGGATGTCCAAACTACGGCCTGAGGGCCATTTGTAATTAGGGTAATTGATCACCTTGACCGACCAGGCTGTCAGGTGCCTTGTTGGCACCGCTGGTCACAGCATTTCCTCCATTCCTTTCTCGATCTTGCCATTCTTGTCCACATTGGTCCCATTCGCGATCTAATCTCGTCTTCCCATCTTCTTGGAGGCCTTCCGAGTGGTCTTTTCCGCTCGCGCGGATACCACTCGACAACTGCAGGGGTCCACCTGTCGTCGGTGAACCGTGCGACGTGTCCTGCCCACCGGAATTTACTCCTTCTGTACTCCGCGATCACGTCCTTCACTCCACTCCTGGCCCGGATCTCCTCGTTCCGGATGTGCTCTCGTAGTGACACTCCCAGCATACTTCGCTCCATGGCCCTCTGCGCTGTTGTGAGTTGCTGCTCTTCCCTCTTCGTTGTTGCCCAAGTCTCGCTCGCATATAGCATCGCAGGCAAGACTGTGCTGTTGAAGAGGGCTGCGCGAGTAGCCATATCCAGCCTACCCTTCAGCACATCCCTGATCGAGTTGAACGCCCTCCATCCTGCTCTTATTCCGCGAGATCTCGTTCTCCATATCGCGTCTCATGTTTACCTCCTGTCCCAGGTAGACGTACTCCTCCACCTCCTCTATCTCATCACCTCTAACCACGATGTTACCCGGCGCTACGCATGAACTTGGTTTTCGTGCGGTTGATCTTCAGGCCGACCTCCGAGCTTCTGGTGTTGAGTACTCTCAGCATGCTCTGTAGCTGACCGATGGTCTCTGCGATGAGCACGATGTCGTCCGCGAACCGAAGGTGGGTTAGCAGCTCACCGTTTATCCTCGCCCCTCCGTCCCAGTCGATGTCTCTGATGACCATGTCGAGACACGCTGTGAAGAGTTTGGGAGAGATGGTGTCTCCTTGCTTAACGCCCTTCTCGACCGGGATCCGTACGGGTGGCGACAACAGAGCCACGTCGGTGGTGCATCCGGAGTTTGCTTCCCTGAGAAGGTCCACGTACTGTGCCGCAACTCCTTGTTTCTTGAGGGATTGAAGCACTGCATTTATCTCCACGCTGTCGAAGGCCTTCTCGTAGTCGACGAACGCAATGCACAGAGGCAGTTTGTACTCTCTCGCTCGCTCTAGCAGTTGCGTCAGAGTGAATATGTGGTCCATCGTGCTGTAGTTCTTCCTGAAGCCCGCCTGCTCTCTGGGCTGCTGCTCGTCGAGTTGTTGCAATGACCAGTTCACAATTATCTTCGTGAACAGCTTGTAAACGTGAGAGAGGAGACAGATAGGGCGATAGTTCTTAAGATCTTCCTTGTCGCCTTTTTTTGTACAGCAGGATGGTATTCGACTCCTTCCACTGTGAGGGGATGAGTCCCTCTTCAAGATATCGATTGAAGCGTATCGCAAGGATTTTCCAAAGCTGCTCTCCGCCTGACTGCAGCATTTCTGATGTAATGCCGTCTTTCCCTGGAGCCTTTCCCTTATTCATGCGCTTCAGGGCTTTCTCAACCTCGCAGACCAGAATAGATGGCACTTTCTCTCTTACGTGGTCCGACGACGGGGGTTCGACTCTCACTGATGACTTGAAAAGGTTTGTGTAGAAGGTTCTGGAAACCCTCTCCAGTTCTCTCTTGTCGGTCACGGTTGTGCCCTCCTCGTTCTTCAACGTCGTCACCTCTGTTCTGTAGAGTGCCATCGCCCTCTCGCATTGCTTGAGGCTTTGTTGTTCTTGCGCAGCCCTCAGAAGCCTTTCCTTCCTGTATCTCTCGAAGTCTTCTTTCAGACGTTGTCTGATCACCTTGCAAAGAATCGAGTACTCGACGTGGTCTTTGCCGTCCCTCTTCATGTTTTTCCGCTTTTACAGCAGTTTCTTTGTCTGCTCCGAGATCCTTCCTTCGGCTTCCTTTGGGTTGATGGCCTTTGCCTTCCTCAAACATCCTTTCAGCTTCTGGATCAGCGATTCATAATCCTCATCTATTTCTTGAAGCTGCTCCCAGGATTCCTTCCCGATGTAGTCCTTCAGCTGCGTCTCGTCGAACACCTTCACTTGCTGGTGCTTCGACCTCATGTGCAGTGCCTTATTCTCTTTCCTCTCGTCCAGCATAACTTTCGCCCGCACAGGGCGGTGATCGCTTCCTGTGTTGAACGGCGTCACCACTGAGACGTCCTGCAGGATTCGTCGCTTGTCGACCAGGATGTAGTCTATCTCATTCCGATCTTTTGCATTTGGAGCGATCCAGGTCCATCTCTTTTCCAGGTTTTTCTGGAATAGGCTGTTCCTGATGTAAAGCTTCCTCGCCTCTGCCATGGTCACCAGACGTTCTCCTCTCTCGTTCCTTTCTCCCAATCCGAATCGTCCCACATACCGTTCGCCTTGCCGCCCTTTTCCGACCTTTGCATTGAAGTCTTCCATCACGACGGTCTATGTAGATTTTGATGCTAGAGTTTGCCCTAGCACCTGGTAGAACTCCTCCACTTCATCGTCGTCGCTGGCACACGTGGGAGCATAGGCCTGGACAACTTTCAGGGTGGCCGTCTTTGAGAGTTGAATGTTCAGCACCCCTATCTGAGAAGACACGAACTTGCAAGAGGTGATTCGTTCAGCCCATTCCTTGCTTATGATGAACCCGATGCCTCCTACCGCTCTTGGACCATCCGCACATTCCAGTCTCACGACGCTTCCGTCCTTCCACCTCGCGTTCAACTCCTTCCTTTGGCGTGTTTCGCAGAGCCCCAACACGTCGCACTTGATCTTCTTTTTCTCCTCCATAAGATGGTTCATGGCATTCCCCCTTGCCAACGACCTGCAGTTGTAGGTGCCTATGGCAAGGTTAGTCCTTCTCCTTGGCGGCTTCTTGGTACCTGAGATTCTTAGCAGCCTCTCGTCGCTCGGATTTCGCCCCGCCGCCGTGGAGCGTTCCGATTGACGCGCAGGGTACTGAGGCCCTTTTCCTTTTGCTGTTTTTGCCATTAAAGTATAGCCACCCCGCTGGCTAGGCGGGCAGGCCCTTACCTCTCCAGTTTAGCTAGCTTCCGGCCTCTGCCAGATGGACTGTATGCCCACTCCTGGGCAGCCCAACCGCAGGGCCGGCAGTCCGGTACCTTTGTAGCATGGTTGTACCTGCCAGGGTATATATACCCGGCTACCGTAGCTACCAGACAGCCGTTGTCACTGTTGCACCACTTTGAGGCACTGAAGCAGGATTTCCCAACAGATTAGGGTAATTAGTCACTCAAATAAAAAAGGGAAGTGTAATTGTTAGTAGTTAGGTAGGTCTATTTTACACAGACCAGGCATAACATTACGACCATTATGGCAGGTGAAGTGACTAACACTGATTATCTCTTCATCATGGCACCTGTTAGTGGGTGGGATATATTAGGCAGCAAGTGACCATTTTATCCTCAAAGTTGATGTGTTAGAAGCAGGAACAATGGACAAGCGTAAGGATTTGAGTGAGTTTTACAAGGGCCAAATTGTGATGGCTAGATGAGCATCTCCAAAACTGCAGCTCTTGTGGGGTGGCCTGTGTGGTCCGATCCAACAGACGAGCTACTGTAGCTCAAACTGCTGAAGTAGTTAATGCTGGTTCTGATAGAAAGGTGTCAGAATACACAGTGCACCACAGTTTGTTGCATATGGGGATGCATAGCCGTAGACCAGTCAGGGTGCAAAAGCACCAACAATAGGCACGTGAGCATCGGAACTGGACCACGGAGGTGGAAGAAGGTGGCCAACAAGAAACAAGAAAAGTTTGGACACCCCTGATGTACTGGTTAATGCAAAATAAAATGTATTTGAAAATGAACACTATAACATTCAACTACCCATAATGAGTTGTACTAAACATACTAGATGTTATGAATACAGTGTTGAAGTTCTAACTGTGTGTGTTCTTTTATTGCAGTTTCCCTCAGCTTTTGAGTTCAATGAGCTCTTTCTCATTACCATACTGGACCACCTCTACAGCTGCCTGTTTGGTACATTTCTCTACAACAGTGAGCAGGAGAGAATGGAAAAGGCATGTTCAGCTTTTTTTTGTTATATACAGGGTATTTCCTTTTTCATGCATGCATTTCCCCCCAATGTTCCTCTAACTTTGATCTTAGTTGTATAAAAATAGCTGATCGCATTTCACTTCCTCCACGCCTGAGGAGGGTCGTGACTATCACATGCCCCGCTTTCACATGTGTACACGTGTGTAGTAACTGACCGCTTTTTCACCTGCACAAGACAAGTTCATTTGGGTCAAGTCAAGTCAAATTTATTTGTATAGCGCTTTTTACAATGGACATTGTCTCAAAGCAATTTTACAGAATCCAGGGCCAACAGACCCAACAGAACTCCCGTTGAGCAAGCCGAGGGCGACAGTGGCAAGGAAAGAGTCCCTTTAAAATACAGGAAGAAACCTTGAGAGGAACCAGACTCAGCAGGGACCCCCATCCTTCTTGGATGGCCTGGAGGATATGGGTATCTGCATCGTGCACAGAGAGTCATGCACCAATCTCCATTATCCCCCATCTTTGTGCAGGCGCCATCTGTCAGCCAGAAGAGGTTCTAATTGCATTACCACCCGAGGTCGGGCCAATCTTTGTCCTTATAGGCATCCGGCTTGCCAGTAGCAGTGGCATGTTTTACCCCTGCGACACCCTTTTGCACCATATCTACTTTTTAGGCACCTTATCTGCATTGCCAATTTTACGCTGCTAATGTACAACATGTCACTACCTCAGGAACCATTGTACCATCTATTCACCATCATGTACTAACACTTGTCTTTAGTCCTGTGTTCTAATTACTTGTTTAGATTAGGGATAATTAGGAATATCTTTTGTAGTTATTTATTATAGGATTTTTTGTATTATTGTTGTATTTGCACTGTTTTGTCTTGCACTTTTTGTACCGTGTTACACCGTGATCCTAGAGGAACGCTGTTTCGTTTCAATATGTACTTGTATGTAGCTGAAATGACAATAAAACCTCTCTGACTCTGACTCTGACTCTGATATGTTGTTAATATACAGGGTATTTCTAAATAAATTTCACTTTCTTTGTTTTGACCTTTTCTCTGTTTATCTTTTTGTCTCTGTTCCTTATTTCAGGAAATTGAGAAGAAGACGGTGTCTTTGTGGTCATACATGAACAGCCAGCTCGAGGACTTTACTAATCCTTTTTATGTAAACTATGAGAACCAGGTGCTGTATCCATTAGCCAGTCTGAGGCATCTGGAGCTCTGGGTTAGTTACTATGTACGCTGGAACCCACGCATGAGACCACAGGTAAGTGCAGTGAAATAATAAAATAAGTTAAAAACTATCAGAAAATATGTGGAATATACATTTGGGATGTGATTGAAATAAGTTATGGAGCTCACATAGCATTATAACAAAGTTTTTTGTGGCAGCACGGTGGCTTTGTGGGTAGCACTGTTGCCTACTGCAAGAAGGTCCTGAACTCTATTCTCAGGTGGAGCGGTTTAGGTCCTTTCTGTGTGGAGTTTACATGTTCTCCCCGTATCTCTGTGGGTTTCCTCCGGGAGCTCCGGTTTCCTCCCACAGTCCAAAGACGTGCAAGTAAGGTGAATTGGAGATACAAATTTGTCCATGACTGTGTTGGGCATTAAAGACGTAAACTGATGAATCTTGTGTAACCAGTAACTACCTGACCTGTTGTGAATGTAACCAAAGTGTAAAACATGACATTAAAATCCTAATAAATAAATAAAATAAATTACATTTTGGAAATATAAACAATTTTAGATTTTTATTTCTGCAACACACTTAATAAAGGTTTAACTTCCCACATTACTGACCCTGCTCCATGCTTAAGCATGGGGATTGTGTTCTTCTGGTTGCCAGACGAACCACTGATCCATATAACCAAACATTCCAGTTTGATTTGCCCAGAACTCGGCATGTGCTGAGTGGCATGCATTGTGGAATCTGGCCATGATGTTCTTGGTTGTTAAGGTATCTTATGGTTGGCACTGACTGATTTATCCTAGCCTTTACCAGATTATCCTGTAAATCCTGAACATCATATACTGTACACCAAGAATAGTAATTGTGAGATCATAGACTTGTTGTTTGTAGAGCTGAACTTGCATGTTTTGTTTTTCTGTCTAGGTGCCGGTGCATCAGCATCTAAAAGAGTTGATGTTTTTGCGTGCTGAGCTGCAGAAGAGAGTGGAGGAGCTGCAGAGAGAAGCTGCTTCATCACACTCCATCTCCTCATCTTCAGATCATGCTTCTTCCCCATCTCATGGTGGTACACCAATTCACACTGCAGTCTAAATGCATGCAAACTATAAAGTGGGTGAAGACACACAACGACGCACACAAATCAGTGTTTTTAGTCATTAGACCTTAGTTTCAACTTTTGCCAAC
Organism: Trichomycterus rosablanca; assembly: GCF_030014385.1. Classification (NCBI taxonomy): domain Eukaryota; kingdom Metazoa; phylum Chordata; class Actinopteri; order Siluriformes; family Trichomycteridae; genus Trichomycterus; species Trichomycterus rosablanca. The sequence goes on along the minus strand of NC_085991.1, from coordinate 31,661,586 downwards.
TTTTTTTTATATACTGTGAAAATGGCAGTTTGTCTCTGTCTTGTAATATATGGTCAGCATGTTTGAAGCATGAGCGCCTAGTATTTAATGTCTAGCTGACCTGTACACAAACATACACAATATGGCCAAAGGTATTTGGACACCCTACCATGAGCTTATTGGACCTATAGTGAACTTTTAGGCTATAACAGCAGCCAGTCTTCTGAGAGGGCTCCTTACACGACTTATGTATGAAGTAGGTCTGTGCCCAATTTGTGCCCGTTCAGTCAAAACGCATTTGTAAAGCTGGGCACCGATATTGGTCAAGAAAGCCTCAATGGATGTTCCAGTTCATTCCAAAGCTGTTCAGTGGGGCTCTGTGCTGGCCATTAGTGTTTCTTTAAACCAAGCTTTTCTGGGCGGCACGGTGGCTAAGTGGGTAGCACTGTCGCCTCACAGCAAGAAGGTCCTGGGTTCGATCACCAGGTGGGGCGGTCCGGGTCCTTTCTGTGTGGAGTTTGCATGTTCTCCCCGTGTCTGCGTGGGTTTACTCCGGGAGCTCCGGTTTCCTCCCACAGTCCAAAAGCATGCAGTCAGGCTAATTGGAGACACTAAATTGTCCATGACTGTGTTTGATATAACCTTGTGTGAACTGATGAACCTTGTGTAATGAGTAGCTACCGTTCCTGTCTTCATGTCTTTATAGACAATGCAGGAACAGGAAAGAGCCTTCCCTAAACTGCTGCTTCAAAGTTGGAAGTATATAATTTCCTTTATATATATTACACTTGTTAGCAGCTGTTGTGGCTGAAACACGTAAACTCATTGATTTAATAGTGTGTCCCAATACGTTTGTTCAAATAGTGTATTTGTATTTAGTATCGCCTTTAACCTCTAGGATGACTTACAATGACCTTTGTGCCAACCCTTCCTTTTATTTTGTACAAATTCCTTTTTTATTCTACGTTGTTGTTTATATTAAGTATACTTCTTTATTTTTGTACATTAATACTGTGATGTTCCACTTTGTTGTCACACTGAACCTTTTAGTATTATGAGTTTATTTAATTTGGTGTAGTTTATACGTTAGAAGACTGATGTCCTGTGTGTGCAGGAAACTTAAATGCCACTTAACTGACCTGCTCTGGAGAACATGTTTACCTTTCTTAGGACTAGAAACTTTTTAATTCACAAACCAATTTCATGCTTCATGAAGGTGGGACTCCGAATAAATGGTGATGAATAGAACAGACTGTCCCAAACTGCACATTCCTATATACTGTAGTCTTGTTCAAAATTGTAAACATTCCTGCTCAGATTCCATGTTTTGTACATTTTATGAGCAAAAATAAGGTGACATTCTCAATAGGGAACAATTTTAAATCAAGCATTTCTTTGTACAATTTATTGCATAATAATGACTTTTTTATGTCCTTTTTTATGCATTTTTCCCCCAATGTTCTCCCAATCTAGTCGTATCCAATTTCCCCGATTGCATTATGCCTCCTCTCTACTGTTGTTGAATTCTACTCTGACTGAGGAGAGCCGTGACTAACACACACCCCCTCTGACGTGTGTGCAGTAACCGACTGCATCTTTTCACCTGCACGAGGAGAGTTCATGTGTGGATCAGCTTTGTGTACGGAGAGCAGTGATGGCATAGTTACCTTGAAAAAGTAATCTGATTACTGATTACTCCTTTAAAAAGTTACTTAGTTACTTTATGGATTACTTGATTTTAAAAGTAACTAAGTTAGATTACAAGTTACTTTATTAGTTATATAATGCGGAATATTTCAAAGATATTCCTTTGCAATACTTTATCATTTGGCTGCCAACTTTTGTGTACTGATGAGACTCAATTGAATCCCAGAACATGCTAGTGTGAATGCATGGAAAACAAATTTTAATTTTCTTTCAAGAATATGATACAGACTGACCAACACTATTATGCTAAATCAGCATTGAAAATTGACTTTACTTTTAATAGCCTTCTACAATGCTGGAGCTTCTTAAAACTGAAGATTTTCTTTTAAATAGAAGTGTTATTTACCTGCTATTAAATTGTTTTCCAACAAAATCCGCCCAATTTGGCGGATAATCGCCCAATCTGGCAACACTGGAATGCGCAGAGCCAGCTGGCGCTTTTACTCGTAGCGCGCCACGAATACTACTAAATAGTACTACAGTACTTCTGTAATGGTGTTGGTGGTTGACATTTATGTTGAGTGTATTACTGCACTGTTTTGGTGAAGAACTACTCATCTGAGGTGCGCTGCTCCTGCGTGCAGAAATGCTTCCGCAAAAAAATTGCCGGCAAAGCGGTGGTGGGGGGGCCAGAGGGGTGGCCGAAGATTACATTATGGTGGCCATGGCAACCACTGGCCACCCCCTGGCTCCGCCCCTGCCAAGAAGAAAGCAAAAATATATTTTCACTAAGGAAAATGACAAAAATAGTAACGCACAGTAACTTGGATAAGTAACTTTAATCTGATTACTGGATTGGAAATAGTAACGCGTTAGATTAATCGTTACTGAAAAATGTGGTCAAATTAGAGTAACAGACCATCAGTGACGGAGAGTCACACCCTGATCACATTGTCCCTCGTCTCTGTGCAGGCAGCATCAGTCTACCAGCAGAGGTAGTTGTTCGTGTAGGCGCCCAGTGTGCCGGGTAGCAGAGCTGAGATTCAAACCAAGTTCGAGATGTCAGCTCTGGTGTGCTAGCGTGTTTTACCGCTGTGCCACCTGAGTGACCATAACACCCCCGACACCTTTGCACATGTGCGATACCTGAAAAAGTACTGAATCTCATGTAAAATGTGTGTGCTGTGAGAAATGTCGAGATTCCTCTGCTGAACTGTGTAGAGATTTGTCTGTCATCTATAACAGAAATTACATCATTTTGCTATAAACTGTATAATGCAGTGTTCATCGTAATTGTGTAAAATGAACACATTCACTGTTTACATATCAGATCTGTCATGTGAATACAATTTGGTCCTTAATATGTGACATTATATTATATTATGTGACTTATTCTACCATTTATCTGTTAGAAGTTCCATATTGTGATAAACTGTTACCGTAATAAAGCCAAATGAATAATTCACCATTACGTAGTAGTGAAGATTTTGAACACAGCAGGAAATTGCTTGGAAGTTTGTAAATATTTTTCAGTAATTTTAACGTCATGTTTTACACTTTGGTTATGTTCATGACAGAAGAGGTAGTTACTTGTTACACAAGATTCATCAGTTCACAAGGTTATATCAAACACAGTCATGGACAATTTCGTGTCTCCAATTCACCTCACTTGCATGTCTTTGGACTGTGGGAGGAAACCGAGGCACCTGGAATAAACCCACACAGACACGGGGAGAACATGCAAACTCCACACGGGAAGGACCTGGACCGCCCCACCTGGGGATTGAACCCAGGACCTTCTTGCTGTGAGGTGACAGCAAGTTTTTCAGTAATTGTAAAAGCCTTCCTGGTGGACGTACCTGTGTAATGTTAAAATATTGAGCCCTGCAAATAATGCACCAATTGCTTAAGTTATAGTTTTTATAAATTAGGCAAATTTCAGAAGGACTTGATTTATAATTTAATGTAAATGATAGAATAGAAAAAGTGCTTAATACAAAGTGTCACGTTTTAACAACATATTAAAAGGTCTTGCTTAATAATGTGATAATTTGTGGTCCGTTTGTGATTATTTTTTGCTGTTTTATAGACTATTGCTTGTTCCCCTAATCAAAAGAATCCAAAGGTCCAGCAGCTCAAAACAGGAAACTACCTATCTATAAGGTAAACACAGGTTGTGTATGGACGAGCTGCTTGTACAGCTACAACTAAATGTCCTGAGGAATTGATTGATGTTACACTTTTAACATGCTGCCAACATCAGCAAAAAAAAAAAAACTAAATAAATAAAAAAATAACAATGCCACCCTCTACACTTTGTATCTGCACCTTTGCATTGTGGTTAATAAATTATTTGTATGTTTTATCAGTGTAGTTTTTATAACCATTTTACCATGTCAAAACTTGTATCCACATATAAAAAAGCTTTCAGAGCTGCAGTAAAAAGAAGAAAAACAAATCAGACTGGTTTCATTTTTTTGTTTCATTTATTTTATTGTTTTTAGGTTACTCTTTCCATCAGTATTTGCCAGTAAGACGACAGGAGATTTAAGAACAGATCTATAGTGAAACACCAGTAGAAAATCGACAGTGAAAGCAGTGCGGATTGTCTGTAGATCTTATGTAACCTCTTGCCTTTACACAGTGGATTGTACTGAACAGGCACTGGTGAGATTAGTGAGAGTTGAGCGAAAGGCAAAATCACTTTGAGGTCAGACAGCAGTGCAGCAGTTTTGTAAAGCAAAGTCTGTACTGTACACATTAAAATTTGATCTGTAAAACTGGTGCTGTGATGAGTGTTTACATGCACAGAATCACAGTTCATATGGATTTTAGTAATCCGATTATGGGAAGCAAATTGTCAGGCAATAATCTGATCTTGTTAATTGTAATTTATATTTTCTTATACCTGTATGTTTATGTTCAGAAGCACAATTTAAGATTATCAGCACCTAATGTCCAACTTAGATCATTTAGGCACTAATTCTTTATTAAGCCTTAATAGCTGCAATAAGCATGTAATCCTTTCCCTTTTAAAAGGTCTTAATTGAGACGGCATCCCAACACCACAAACTAATGCCCTGAATAATACATTAATATAATAACATTATGCTCCCTGTCCCATAAAAAGACATAGCTCATGTTTGGTTAGAAAAAAGCTGAATGACACCAGATGAAGTATACAAATGCATCACATAATCAGATCACTAAACCAACATTCATGTGGCTTCAGATTTGTACAAGTCCGATCACCACCTTACTCGAATTTCATGATCCGTTCATTAGTGTGCATGTAAACACATTGTTGACATACATCCCTTACTGGCAGTGCAAATCTAAAACACTTCAGAAAATCCCTTCCTTACAAAACTTCAAAAGTCAATGCACAAGGTAAGAAAACTTGGATATCTACAGCTAGGTTACCAAAGCATGCATTTATGGTTTCACTCTTATTAGCAGTATTGCAGTTCCTATACAACAGTCGCCAGAAATTCCAGATTTTCTTCAAAAACAAATGCAACCTTTGAGACTACGTGAAAAGCCTTTTTATAGATGTAGCTACAATGCTCAAATCCACCACAGAGGGAAACTGGCTATAACAGTCAATTTATGAAGAAAGCACTAAAGCAGGTTTAATTCATTGTTAAAATGTACACCTTCAAGGCATTTGTGAATTAGACATTTTGCTACATAAAAAACCCAGTTACAATCACTAGAATGTGAGCCTTTGCTCTTTTTGTCTTTGGTGTTTTTTTGCCATTCACATATTATTAAATAGTACATTCAATGGGCATTTTTAGTTTATAAACATGAGTATGGAATAAGGGCTTGACTAAGACTTTGGTGAAAAAGGTTGATGTTTAAATTTAAAGTTTATTAGTTACAAATCATTTTAGTACACAGTTAATTACGGTCAACTTGTGTCTAATCACGTTTGGCAGCTCCACTTTACCTTGTCTATTAAATAACATTAAAAGACCAAATAAAACTTAATGATGTCCTAGATTTATGCCATTTAACCTAATTTCTTAAGGTTTAACAATCAACACTGTCTATGTGCAATTAAGGTAACAGCTTCTTGTTACCCCACAATATCAAGGGTACCTGCTCCTATCCACAATTAATCACATGAAGGTCAAATATTAATGGCAACCTAACAAGAGCTTCACCTGATTCCACCTGTTTAATCACTTGGCATTTGTCTTGATAGCTTGCTTAAAACCAGTGTTGTTTAGTTCTAGTCCTAAAGTATCTGCCACACTTAATTAAACAGCTATTTGGTTGAATCAGGGGTGTTTGGAGCAACAAAAAAAACATAAAGATCTGACACACTTCAAAATCAGGACTGAAAAACACGATGCTAACCAGGGACGCTGATTTTTAAACATGCCTTCAAATTCAGCTCAGCTGCACCTAATAAATGTAGTTGTGTGGGTGTGTTTGTAACTCTTGGGTTCCACCCTAGATCTCTCAGCTGCAGTGTTGTTTATGGATGCTAATGATTAACTGTTAAAAAAGTGATTGTTTATGTAATTAATGTAAAGAACGTTGGACCCAGCGCGCATGCACCAGCTACGGTTCTAACCTCATTCAGAGGATCAACCCAAACATGATAACTTAACGCTGATGTGGATATTTTGCGTCATGCACCAATATAAAGGTAAATCTCTGCTAATCATTTTAAAATAACTATAATTTATTGTCTGAGTCAGTTTGTGATTAGCATGTTTAGTTTAGGTTTGTAATATTTTAAAAGCTGAAGTGGTTCTGTACACGGTGTTTATGTTCATCCTACTGTTCTACTTGTCGGTATACTGTTTATTAATCACTAAAACGTGAGACTTATGTGTTTTACCTAGAACGTGTTTTATATTTTGGTGGGACGCTTGTCTGTTTGGTTAACCGGCAACTAATGGTGTTCAGTTATCGGTCAAAAGAAATGGTTACAATTTGAATCCCTAGTGCTGCACATAAAATATTAAATGTAAATAGATTTGACATCATTTGACATTATTTGTCTGTGTTTAACATTGCTGTAACTAGCCGCTCAGGTGGCGCAGCGGTAAAAAGTACGCTAGCACACCGGAGTTGGGGTTTCGAATACATCGTATCGAATCTCAGCTCTGCCTTCCGACTGGGCGGGGCGGCTGCATGAACAACGATTGGCTGTTGTTCATAGGGGTAAAAAGTCGGATCATAGGTTCTCATAACTGGTGCAACTGCAGCCCCTGCTGGCTGACTAATGGCGCCTGCACAGGGCTGAGGAATAATGCTGATGGGGGTGTGGCCCTCCGTACACAGTGCCCGTCAGTGTATGAACTCGACTCGTGTAGGTGAAATATGCAGTCTGTACTGACTGTACGTGCCGTAGGGGGCGTATGTCAGTTGAGAAGCGTCCTCAGTCAGCGGTGAAGGGTCGAATCAGTATAGAGGACAAAATCAGGGTAATTGGACACGACTAGATTAGGGGAGAAAATTGGGAGAAAAAATTGATAAAAGATTACATGGCATGACAAATTAACATTAAAAACACAAACATTGCAAACTTCTGTTTTTTTTGGTTGGAAAGAGGCAGCTATAAAACAACCACTGATAAGATTTGTGTAATAGTTTTCATCACAGCGTGAGACAGTTGGTGTGAATGTATTGCTTTTTGAAAGAAGGACCAAAAATTGAACTAAATGCACACTCATCTGAAGCATTGGGTCTTAACTGCTACATTCAGTACTGTTCTCCCTACTGTATGTGCTGCTGTATTTCTGTGCACAGAGTAAGGCAAGTAAATAACCAGCAGCAATAAGTGGCGAAAAACATAGCAAAGGTGCATCAAAAGTAGGCTGTTCAAGGAGGTGACAGGACTGGGAAAAGCTGGAATATCTCAGCTAGTAAAATGGCTGTGTTTCAAATCTCATCTACAACACATTCAGTCTTTATAGCTAAAGTTATCCAACAAGTTTTATCCAACCAATTATATCCTAATTTTGTTGCTGTCAGTTCTATCTGATTGTTAAGTCTTCACTTAACACTCAACAGTTATCAGTCTGGAGGGCTGAGAGCTATAGCTACCACATAATTTTTCTCTGCAGCTCATGCAACAACTTTGTCACCTTCTTCCAAACATGTTGACTCCTCACTTTCTCCATAACTTTAGACAATTGAGATTGGTTATCACCCTAATGAATAATATGGGAGAAATAACACCCTTCCTAAAACTCCTGGTCATGCTGGATATGGCATAACAAGCATCAAAATGTCTGGAAAATAGGGCAAATGCTTTACCGTTTGCTGTTTAGAAGCATCCTGTATACATTTTGACTAGTGGTATAGACCACTAATGGATAAGCTGGGTGCTGGTAAATTGCGTATCGTGTTCCTCCACATTAGTGCTAAAGCCTTCCAACACGTCTCATTCAGCATATGAAGAACTCTTTGGCCCATATGCTGAATGATGTACAAGAGCAGCAGGAAAAACTGTTATGCAGTGGACCCCAATATCAAAGTTCCACATACACTTGCACTTTATCAGTTAGGGGAGAGGTAACCACTTTCGAGAGAAAGCCTGGTCTTGCCTATATGACAAACAATTATTTAGTCACCTATTTTTGCGACTTAAACACCTTCATATAGAGTCATACAGAAAATTGTCTATGAGTAGAATATGTAAAGGTAATTTATTTGAAAGCTACACTGGATCCCTTAAATCCACTAACAAACCCATTCACACAACAATACTTCTAGAGCACATCCTTCTAATAAAAGAAGCAAGTCACCAAACAGGTCTATTGAAACACAGCCATCATTTCTAAGGCAACAGCAAAAGCGATGGGTAAAAGAGTCTAAAGAGTTAAATACATACAGGTCTATGCCTGAATACTCTACTGTTAATCTGACAGCTAGGACAACCCGATTGAACGACCGCTGAAAGTCTAGGGCACACAAATACAGCTATACATAAATGACGAGTGTGTATATAAAGATACACCAGTATTCAAATACAAACTTGAATTCACGCAAAACATATTTTACAAACACAATATTGTTAAAAAGTTGCGAAAAGGTAAGTTCCCTAACAATACAAACCGTAACATTTGTTCTAATGTAGGAAAGACCTGCGTTCTACATATTTTATCTATTAGTATTATCTCACACAACTGTACTCGAACATGTTCATTATAGCTAATGTACCGACTGGTCTGTAAGTCTTCTACCACTATTGTAACAGTAATCAAAACACACACAACAGAGAAAGTTAGTAAACAGTTTCTTCATCACAATCACACGTGTACTCAATTCCAGTTGTAAAGCAAATGAAAGTGTGAGCAGCCATGGGTTTGTTTCACTTCCGTCTAAGTCTTTTTCTTTTCCTTCTCTAAAAACATCTACTCGGTCACAAAAAACCTAGTATTTACATGAATTCCTTCAAATTACTCCTTAAACAGGGCATATATGTACAATTCATGTCAATATGTTTAAATGTAAAAAAGGACACGTAAAAACATTATACATTTTTAGCCATTAGAAATGATTTTAACAGCACATTCATCAGTAATCCATTTGTAAACTAGAGAAAACCAGCTTTGGTCCTGCAGGTCCAGCACAATGCAGATTTCTCTGCTCTAACATGTATGAATGGGTGTGTGTGTATAGCAATTATGTAGAGCTAAAGATCAATATTTAACAAAGTGAACTTTACCTTGTAGCATTTCAGCCACATACCTAGCCTGACCTGACACAGGAAGGAAAATAGCAGAGAAATCATTTGATATATAAATTCAACTGCCCCAAATACATGATTTATTATTGTTAAAGTATTTTACAGCACAACGAGACTTCTTACAGGGCTCTTAAGGGGTTAAGTATGGCTGTGTTCAAACTTTTGAAAATGAGGAAATACAGAAGTAAGGATGTCTTAAAATTTTAACCACTACCACAAGTCGTCTAGCATTGTCCCATAGTGTTGCTCCTAAAAACTGTAATTGTTGTGTACGAGTTTTAATAGTGTTTATCAATGTTTAACAGATGTTTTAACAAAATCCAGAATTATCAAGGGAGTGCTTGTCTGTTGTGCATTACATTACAACCAGAATACATTACTCTGGTTGTGATCCTGTGTGTTTTCATACATATGCTAGATTTAGATTCAGGAAATCTACCAATTGTGCTGGACAATAATACAGAACCAGAACTGATCTCCCTTGCCATAAAACGTTCCCTCTTAAAGCAGATACATAAAGCATCGCCATCATCATCACTGTTATTTCATTAGTGGACATGTCAATTAGTTTGATGATACACACTATTTACACGGTGATGCTCTCATTAAAGTGTGAAAGCAGCTTGATAAACCCTGAAAATGTGAGGCAGCGTGAATCAATGAATGTAGACTGTGTTGCCTTCACTGAAGCAAAATATACACATCAACAACAAACATGATCATTTTTGTTCTGAATTTCCAACTTCATAAGGGTAACAATGTAAACAGTCACATTAGTGGTGATGAAGGCAAACATTAAAATAAAATAAGTATTCACAGATCATTTGATTTAATCCCATAGCCGAAGATGTAGATGTCATTTTCTATCCCTATGGTGGGTCTGCACTGAGCAGTGCTCTCTCTTCTTGCTGGAAATGCATGACTGCTTACACTACATTGTCATCTGTGGGCGGCTCAGCGTTTGGGGGCTGGAGTAGAGTTTGCTGAACTGAATGGACAAAGAATGAAAGGTTTATCAGTTCAAATTATATTTATTTATTTATTAGGATTTGAACGTCATGTTTTACACTTTGGTTACATTCATGACAGGACAGGTAGTTACTCATTACACAAGATTCATCCGTTCAAGTCTTTTAATATTAAACAGTCATGGACAATTTAGTATCTTTAATTAATCTCACTTGCATGTCTTTGGACTGTGGGAGGAAACACACGCAGACATGGGGAGAACATGCAAACTCCACACAGAAAGGACCCAGACTGCCGCACCTGGAGATTGAACCCAGGACCTTCTTGCTGTGGGGCAACAGTGCTATCCACTGAGCCACTGTGCTGCCCTTGGTCAAATTATAAGTAGACACCCAACAGTCTCCAGCTAATTAACCAAAAATAGGGATGCCCCAATCTCATTTCATTATATCCAATCCATCAGGCATAGAAACCAGGTATCTGAGCTCTTAGTATTCTCTTGAAATACTAAGGATAACCTAATCCTGTTATCCTATGGGAAATGAGAATACTCTCTGTAGCCAAGTTAAACATCAGCCTTCTAATTAAAATAACAGTGTTTTAGGCTAACATCAGCCCAGATACCTAATGACCAAGTACATAATTGATTACCATGTTTAAAACATGTATTTTTTAACATCAGAACATATGCCGGTGTACATAAGGGTATAAAAGAAAAAGAGTCATGCGCTGTACCTTGGGGTTCCTGGGCCACCACAGCGTCCGGATTTTCTGCCTTCACCATGTCTGCATTCAGGCTCTCTGAAGAAAGTTATGTTAAAAATGAGGTACACTGATTTCAGTTCAGAAATGCTCTAACAGTAACATGTTAGCTGCTGGTTCTTACGTTGTACGCTGAAGCAGAATTTTTTCTTCTGGTATGAGATGTAGCTGCTCACTGCACCGACCAGTGCCATGACGACAGCACTTGCAATGCCAGCGATGGTGACAGTCTCTGGCATATCGTCTAGAGATGAACAATTTGGGAAAAAATAAGAGATGTAAAAAAGGTTATTTCATTACAAAACACAGTAATCAAACAATAAATCAGAATATTCAGATTTGTTACTGTCATTACTTCTGTAGTTTCTGATAAAATAATGATTTGTTGCATAAATGCACAATTAGGGCGCTCAGGTAGCACAACAGTAAATTACGCTAGTTGGTCGGTTGGGCGTCAATAGATTCAGATGCAACATGCTGTATGAATAAGCTTCAAGTTGCAACACTATACAATTATGTGGATACTTGACCATGAGCTTGTTGGACACCCCAATTCAAAACCATTAAAACCAAACTGTCTGTTAACCCACCCAACCTTTGTGGCCACTGTTCTTGAAAGGATTTCCACAAGTTTTTTGAGTGTGCCTGTGAGAATTCGTCTGTTCTATATTCTGCCAAAATATAGTTGTTCCAGTTCAGTCAAAAAAGCATTTGTTAGATCAGGCAATGACACTGGACAAAAAGCCTAATTCGCAAACCAGTTCAGGCCAGCGCTCTCTGCAAGCAACTGAAGTTTCTTCACATCAAACGTAAGTTGTGCACAGGGCCACGGTGATGCTGGAACAGATCTATGTATATATTTATGTATATGATGTGGCTAAAACCCATATACTCAGTAAGGTTTGTTTGTTTGTTTATTAGGATTTTAATGTCATGTTTTACACTTTGGTTACATTCATGACAGGAACGTTAGTTACTCATTACACACAAGGTTCATCAGTTCACAAGGTTATATCGAACACAGTCATGGACAATTTTGTATCTCCAATTCACCTTGCTTGCATGTCTTTGGACTGTGGGAGGAAACCAGAGCACCCGGAGGAAACACACGCAGACACGGGGAGAACATGCAAACTCCACACAAAGGACCCGGACCGCCCCACCTGGGGATCGAACCCAGGACCTTCATGCTATGAGGCGACAGTGCTACCCACTTAGCCACCGTGCCACCCTACTCAGTAAGGGAGGTGCCCACATACTGTACATTTGATTATATAGTGTGTTATACCCACTGTAACAGAAAATGAATATAATTCATACTATAATCTGTGTCACCAGTAGGGTTCACATTGCCGCCTGCATTTCCTCGTCCACCTGCAAAAACACAAAGAGCCGTCCATATCACATGGTTCATCGATATTACTTTGTTTAATATAAAACTGACATACAGTCAAGTTTTGCAGGGATGAATAGTACTGAAAACATAATCTAAAAACCCTACCTTTCCCTTTGTCAGGTTTGTAGGTGTCATCATTTCCCACATCAATAAGATCCAAATCAGAAAAGCTCCCACCTGCGACAAGAGGCAGTTAAGTCTTTGTGCATAGTACAAAAATCTCTTTTGGATGGTTTGTACTCCTAGTAAGAGCCCCAGCTTCTCCACAGAGGTGAGTCACACAAAGGACTAAGTAATTTATTTAAAGATTTAGAGAAAGGTCTTAATAAAGCAGAAGCAAATGTCACAACATCCCAAAAGTGCAGGAAGTAAGCTGCAACAAGATCCAGCAGAAAATATACAGCTGGAGTCAGAAGAGTATGTACACCTGTGAGAAACATGTATGTCAAAGTAATCTTGGCATTTTTATGACTTCTACAATAATCATGTTGTTCTATTTCTGTAATTAAAAGATTCAAACACATGTTCTGAACTTCTCATTAGTTTTTTTTTTTTTAAGTTTGTTCTGCTAATTAGCATTTTTTTCTAGTATATTTTTACATTTACAGCATTTAGCTGACTTTTTTTCAGAGCAACTAGCCCAACAGTGGCAACTTGAACCGTTGACCTTCTGATCAGTAGTCCATAACCTTAACCACAAAGCTACTACTGACCTGCATACACCTGCATACAGCACCCCTACCCCTAATATTTAGTATTTGAAGCAGGGATTACTTTCTTGCATGGCACCTTGCAGCCAATGGTGCAGCTCACTTGACTGTGGACACTGACATTAACTTCCAACAGCTTCTAATTCATGACAAACTCGTTTTCCCTTCAGCATTAGGTAAACGTTTGGGATTTTTTCCCAACTTAGGCAAACAGACCACTGCTCTGTGCTGTTCTATGTACTACAAACAACTATTTATACAGATGATCTTTAGAGCTTTCAAGACTTTCTCAATGTAATGCATGGGACTCTAACTAGCTCTATTTATTTGGCCAAAGAGAAGTCGCCAGCTACCATCAATTGTAAACAAGGACTAATTTAATTATCCAAAGTGCTGTATGTATTTTTGACCATGCAGATTTTCTCAAACTTTTAGAAACCCCACAGTAAAATGAAGAAGAGCGATACTAGACATACAAGTTCCTTTACAAGTGTATATATGCAACATTTGACTTCAACTGTATGCACAGTTACACAAAGCTGGCCACCTGGAGCCCAACAACCATGCAGGGTATTTATCAAGCGTTGGGTACAACAGCAGAACAGGATGGTTTATTAGTAGGATGAGCTTCTTATATAAATATTATTACAATTTTAAAAGTGCTGTTTGGACCTTAAATCCAAAATTAAGTCTGCAGAAAGAAAGATGGTTAAGACTGCAGCAAAAAGATAGATGTAGAGGAGAGAGTTAATTCCCATTCCAGTCAGTGTCACCCATAGACGAGCCACCATGAGTTCCTTACCAGAACTTCCACCTTTGGGTTTGTTGCCACCTCCAGAAACATCTTTATCTAACAGGAACATAAAATGCCTGAGTTTCCAAATAAATGTATCATCTTTATAAATTAAAATACAAGAAACTTTAAATAAGGTGAATCGGAATTTCTACTTCATTATATTAGTATTTTTAGACCTACTTTAAAGCCTATCTAATAAAATGCCCAATGAGTGCAGATACAAGGAAGGTATAGGTAAGATAAAAATACCATTTCTGTGTGTAAAACCAGTATAGAATTGTTTTCCCAGGTTCTACAGCTCAAGCTGATTTAAAATGTAACTCAATTTACTGTGACTGTTCATTTCTTAATCAGCATTACATAGCTTGACCAGGTACATGAAGAATGCACATTTGATAACATCATAAATAAAAAAGATAATAAGATAAAGAAAAGATGAGAGAGACACACCTCCTTTACCTTTACCTCCGATGTCATTTTTGGGGTCCAAAGCATCGCTAAGGTCAAACTCACTTGAATCTATACAATAAACATTATGCATTATAGTGTTTGCATTTTGTTAATTCTTATGAAAACATAATTAATTTTAAGTAAAACAGCAATATATTATGTTTACTGTATTGAGCCTTACCAATATTCTGGCCATAAGAGTACGAAACATGTTTAATAAATAAAATGGTTATACAGACACGTGACATTAAATGAAAACTTGAAAACAATCAAGCTGTGAGGCCACCAAGAGCTGTTTTAAAGCACACTGGCATAAATTCTACAGAGCATTTCTTTATTTGGTGTCCTGGTAAATGTGGGGGAGAGCACGGTCTAACACTTCTGCATAAAATCTCCTGTAGGTGTTAAGCTGGGTCAAAATCTACAAAACCCATTTCCAAAGGAATTTTGTAAAATGCAATAAAAACAAAGAAATTATTTTCACTGTTTTCGCAGTCCAACTTCATTGTATTTTTTTTTCTTTTTTAATTTTTCCCCTTTTTCTCCCCTTTAGCGCATCCAATTGTTCAATTTGCATCGTGCTTCCTCTCTGTCTATGCCGAACTCTGCCGTGGCCGAGGACATTGAAGCTAACCCATATCCCCTCCGAAACATGGGCAGCAGCCGGATGCATTTTTGCCACTCACACATTGATGAGTGTGGCGCCACCTAGCGTTGCATGCGGAGAGACACACCCTAAGGGCACTCTTCCTCATCTCTGTGCAGGCGCCTCTAATCAGCCGGCAGAGGTCGTAATTGAATTCTGACAGAGAGACCCCCACATCCGGTTCTTTGTCCCGCCCCCCTACTGAGCAACCGGCCAATCGTTGCTCATACAGCCACTCAGCCTCGAACCGGTGAGGCAGAGCTGGATTCGATACGACGTACTCAGAATCCAGCTCTGGTTGCAGCGTGCCTTTTTACCGCTGCGCCACCTGAGCGGCTAACTTCATTGGATTTTCAATGTTGTACAACCACATTTTGAATTTAATGCCTGCAACTCAAAAAAGGTTGGAACAGAGGCATGTTTACCAGTGTTTCATCTCATTTGCATTTAAATTTGGAAATGGCTTAGCAGTCTATGGTTGCTGTTGTCTGATTTTTCTCTTTATGGTGCACCACACGTCTTTAATAGGAGACAGATCTGAACTGCAGGCAGGCCAGTCAAGCACACACATTCTGTGTCAACTAACCAACTAACTAGTTGAACTAATTGTTAATTTTCTCAAGTTTGCTACAAAGTGGTGAGCTACAACCCATCTTTGAGTCTTTTGTGGATACAACCACGAGTTAAGATAATAAACAAATCACAGATTCTTGTTTTCGTTGCACTTTTAAAGATGTCCTAACATCTGGAAACGGGGATTCTAATTCTCTTGCATACTTTTTATCAGGTCATCATCAAGTGAGATATTTAAAAAGGTGTTTAAGCTATTCTTGAAGTAGACCTCACACTGCAAAATTAGGTGCTGCCAATTGCTTAAATTGTATGCTTGAAATGGAGGTACTGTAACCCAGGAAAAAAAACACTTCTATCAGGACAGTGAGAACTTTGTACTGATTTATATTGACCCTTTCTTTTAAGACGACAAGTGGTCCAAAATCATAACAACTAACCCTTCACAGCATCTGTAACCTTTTACTGATTTATTCAAAGAGTTTCTTTAATTAGTCACATGTCTGTGTATGACATTAATTATAGTATAGTAATAGTTACAATAGATAATACAAACAACATAGTTGACATGCAGTAAAACACTTAATTCACTGAGAAATGTCTCAGTGAACACAGATACATATGCAGCTTATGGGATGCATGTTTTTTTTCTGAATGAGAACAGTAATTACAACCAAAGAACTTGGGTCTATAGCAACATGTTCAATTGAAACAGAAAATGGAACACAACATTAGTATGTTACATTGAGGTGGACAATATGGCAAACGTATCACATGAAGATACGTTTATATCAGTTTCACAATATATTACTATCACAACATACAGTATGTTTGTGCTTTAAAATTGTAGTGGCACATTGAAAGCCAACAATACAAACCAAATGGAATTGTCTTATTATTTCATTTATTTTAAGTAACCATTTCATTCTGATTATGGTTGCATTGGTCCAAAGCTCACCCAGAAACACATCCTAGGCAGTGCAAGTGACCCATTTACTAAGCAATACACAGTTAAGGGGACTTAACTAGCCAGAGGAAACGCAACACAACGCAACACAAGTATCGAACAACTAGCCAGGGGGAACACAACACAAGTATCGAACAACTAGCCAGGGGAAACACAACACAAGAAGCGAACAACAAGAAAGTATCATTGTATACCAGAATGTAGAGGCAACTTTTAAACTCAGGTCCACACTACCTGTTTTAATGTCTATTAAAATACCATTACCAAAAATACCAAAAGTACCAATACCAAGGCTGAAAATAATATAAATTCTGTTTTTCTTAGGTATTGGTGGTCCCAACAGGCACCAAGACAAATGTCTGCAACACCAATAAAAAATACTTTACAATATTTCTCTTAATTTTCTCATTACTGGTAATTAACCGTAAAATGATTTAACTTTACATGACAGTGTTTAATAACACATACTAATTGAAGTACTAATGTTCAATATGTTTCTGGGGGAATAGTGTCAGTAGGGTTTGTAACCCTCACCAAGAAAAACAGATGAAGGTAACCTAGAATGAGACAATGAAGTTGGTCAGAATTATAAAGGACTCCCATGATATTTAAGAAAAGTATCGTGATAGAGTATAACATATGAGCATATCATCATATTGTCCAGCCCTGTGTTACATACTTTTGTTACATTTAACAATGCACCTGTAGTAATGCAAAAAAATTGACTCCTAAATGAACAAGCAGACTGTTGTGTGGCTCCACTGAAGAACCAACAACACAATACACACCAGCCTTACGAGGCGGGGCAGAGGTTCGACGGGGTCTGGATGTTGTGCAAGGCAACAAGGCAGGCCGCACAGTGGGCTCAAAGAAATCAGCGAGTGGATCCTCTGTCAGTGAATACTAGTAGATTAGTAGGGTTAAAACATGCACAAATGTTGCTTCATTTGTTAGGATAGGATAACAATGAGTATTGGATTAGAAACAGTGCTATTGTTAGAAATAGATGTAAAGAACGATACAACACAACAGAATGCTAAATCAGTAACCATGTTTATCACTTACTATCTGTAATCTGAATAATAGTTTAACTGGAGTAGAAAACAATACTCAATTAGAAGATTGTATCCAAATAAACAAGGTGGATAATTCTTTACAAAATCCATGTGTACATTTTTCTCTGGTTTTAGAGATTAAATATTTAATTATCAATAAGTTGGATGTGGCATCCAGGTAAGAAGGAAAATAATTATATGTGATTTTCATTGTTATAATGTTGACAAATATGACTGTGTGACTAATTGAAATTGAAGGAAACAAAGAAATTGGCACATTATATTTGTTATATTTATATATTTCTTATTTTTTATTTTTCCACATTTAGCAGACGCTTTTATCCAAACAACTTACAGGATTAAGACAGTAAACTGACTAAGCAATTAAGGGTTAAGGGCCTTGCTGAAGGGTCTAACAGTGGCAACCTGGCAGTGGTGAGACTTGAACCTTACCACTAGTGGTTAACTTGACCTTTCGATTACTAGTCCAGTTCCTTAACCACTAGGCTACAACTGCCCAGATATACATTATATTGGTTAATGTCTTTATCCGTTTACTTTTTTAGGCAAATTAATATTTTGCCACCAGTATTTCAACATGTTCTGTCCACTGTTTAATGATTGACAAGTAGTTCCTACTTACAAGCTAATTATATGTAGACACATAGTACAAGCTTATATAGTAAAACGTTTTTACAATGTACTCATTACACCTGTAATAGGGTTAAAGTCCTACAGCTGGATAGTTGTTCATCACATCACTAAAATCATCACATGAACAATGTCACATAAATAACAGTCCTATGATATTGTGGTTTTCATAACAGCCGTAGTGCACAGTACATTTAAACAGAACTAATTAACCTAAATTTATAAAACTCTTTGTGAAAGAGATCTTGTAAAAAACAACCTTATATTGCATGGGGTGTAGAGTAAAGCTTTATTGACGGGTCACTGATTGGTTTTTCCTTAAGGCAGCCCTGACCTGAGTAGGACAAAGTGACCTTGGGTTTTGTCGAAATCAATTCTGTACAATAACCTTTACTGTCTTTGAAGTCATTATTCTGCAGAGTAAGTGCTACAGTCCTGCTCAAGCTGAAAGCAGAGATAATCAATATTTGTTGCCAGTCAAAGCAAACTGGAGCTCTTTTTCCTCCAACATGGCAACACATTGATTTCTAAGGAACATGCAGGAATAAGCAAGCTTAAGGCCAAGCTTAAAAAAGCAGCTAATGCAGTGCACTGGATATAACGGAAATGCCATCCTTCTTCTGAAACAGAAATCTATTTGATATTAATGACTCTCACCTGGTTTAGGTTTTGGCTTCTGTGTGGGTTTGACTGGGTCTTTGGGCTTGACAGGGTCTTTGGGCTTGACAGGGTCTTTGGGCTTGACGGGAGGCGCTTGGGTAGGTTTAATATCAAAAAAGTCTAAAAGGCTTAGGTCTGCAAAGCAACATATGGGACAGTGTTAGAACAAGGACTGAGAACCACAGTTAGTCAGTTATATTCAGGTGCTGGGGTTTAAGGAATTGTTAGAGTAGAACAAGAAATAACAATGGCAGTAGCAAAATAAACTTGTTGAAATGTAAAAAGATGCAATTACCTTCCCCTTTTCCTCCTCCTCCTCCAGCAGGCTCTTTAGGTTTGGGTTTAGGTGTTACTGCAGGGGAAAAAACACAGTTAAAATGAATATTGGTCAGATTCCAGAATAAAAATAAAACAGATAAATGTGATTTGATATACAGTCTTCAATGTGACATCCACTGGATTAACTACATGATCTGAGTCACATTATATCCTGTTTAAAGCAGATGTGGCTTAGTAGTTAAGGTATCAAACTACACATTGAAAGGGTTGGTGGTTTAATTTTTAACATTAGTAAGCTGCCACTGTTATGCCCTTAACCTTTAGTTACATGGATTGTGTCCTGGCTGGATTATGAGTCACTTTGACTGCCATGTGCTTAAATGTATTGTTACATAAAATATATTAGGTGATTCTGAATGTGTTTATCATGAGTATTACACAATACGGCCAAAATATGTGGATATCTGACAGCTAGCTTGTTAGACGTCCCATCGCAAATCCATTAAAGCCTCCTCCACTTTTCTGTCTGTCTGTCTGTGCCCATTACATGAAAAGAACGTTTGTGGTCAGGCAGCCAGTCTGACAACTGACATTCTAATTTGCAAGTGCTAAGTGGGATTGAAGTCAGGGCTCTGTACAGGCTACTGGAATTCCACCACACCAAACTTGTCAAATCAAGTCTTCATAGAGTTCACTTCATGCACAAAGTTAAAATGGACTAAGAGAGGGTCCTTCCCAAATTGTTGTAACAAAGTAAAAATGCTTTTTATTATATTTAGAATGTATTGTATTACTTTTGCAAAGCATTGTATTGTCTGTAGACTGTCAATGTTAAATTAATGAGGCAAAAGTGGTTTATATCAATTTAAATACATTTATACAAATTTCAGAGTTT
The DNA here is from genome assembly GCF_030014385.1 of Trichomycterus rosablanca. Classification (NCBI taxonomy): domain Eukaryota; kingdom Metazoa; phylum Chordata; class Actinopteri; order Siluriformes; family Trichomycteridae; genus Trichomycterus; species Trichomycterus rosablanca. Next base: position 31,641,440 of record NC_085991.1, on the reverse strand, counting down.
GTAATTAATGGCCACAGCAGATCTGTCTTGTAAATATGATTTAGTTTAAAAAGCTGACTAAGCAGGAAACCTACTTCAAGCAAAATACAATCATTACAATAATTTAAAGGGAACAGTGGTAGCCTAGTGGGTAGAGCTTTGGGCTATCAACCGGAAGATTGGCGGTTCAAATCTAGGCTCTGCTATGCAGCCACTGTTGGGTCCTTGAGCAAGGCCCTTAACCCTGTCTGCTCCAGGGGTGCCGTACAATGGCGGACCCTGCGCTCTGACCCCAGGTACCAAACAAGCTGGGATATGCAAAGAAAGAATTTCATTGTACTGTACACCTATATATCTATATATGACAAATAAAGTATATCTTCTTATCTTCTTCTTAAACCTACAAGTTAACAGGTAATGTTAAGAGAACATTACTTAATTGTTAAACCTTCAACTAATAAGGTATATGTAAAGTGGAAAAGCAATTATGTTTTTAAGCATTATATTATTTACTGACCAGCGGGCTTGTCGTCATCCAAAGCATCAGCCAAATTAAAGTCCTGCGCCAAACCTAGAACATAGAAAGACAACAAAGATGGGGACATGACTTTAAATTAAATAACTATTTTTAATTAAATAACAGCCACAATACTGTTAGAGAAGTTAGATAAAGAGGTGGTGATTTTACTGACATCAAATTACAGTTGCTTAGACATGCTCATCTGTAAAATACACAAATCTCCTGTTCACTGGTTAGGTTAATGGCAACCTAGTAAAATGTGATCACAACAACAAAATCAGAAGTAATAACAGCTGAACTTTGCACAAGGGAAATATTCATTTTTACACAAAAAACCTTTTGTATTCACATCACTCACAGAGATGGTATTTTATGAAGGAATTTCCCTGTTTGTCATTTTGAGAGATTAACAGGGACACACTGTCACTGGTGTAGGCTGACCACAAACTACTACAGTAGCACCCACTGGAAGGTAAGAGACAGAAAGCTATGATGCTGTTGCAAATTGAACCTGTACTGCACTGTCACTATTTCACTGTGCCTGTGAAACAGGTAAATGTAAGAATGCTTAATTTAACTGCTTTAGAACATGTGTAGTACTCTTACTGTATCTGTACATATACAATTAAAAAAACCTCTCATAATATCAAAATATTAGAGATTTAAAGATGTCCAAGATAAAGCTGTGCGAAAGGCCAGGTCAGATGCTTAAATAAAACAATTCACAACACCCAAATAAGCAGGGTGAGATTTAATTCCAAAAAAGGGGGACAATTTCTAAATATCTCTTGATAAAAAGCAAAAAATGGGACATTGTAAAATAAGACTGAAAAGTTTATAGAATATTCAAGTTTTAGGATTGAGGTATAAAAGTAGGATCCACCAAAGTCTTAGTATTTGCAAATAAAAATGGGTTGGAGCTCACCAGTAAGTGTCAAACATCAAGAGAGCCATCAATCTGTTCAATTCTCATTGTAAATAGTTTGATTTTTTAACATCTACCATTTATAATAGAGAAATCTTATTCTGTGGAGAGCAAAGCCAGTAACCACTTTTAAATGTGCCCGACCTTTGAGCCCTCAGACGACATTGCATAAGAAGCCATCATGCTTCTGTGATAAATACAGACACAAGGGCTTAGGGGTTCTTCAGAAAATCACTTTCACTTCCACAGTCCACTACTGCATCAAGAAATGCGACCTTAAACTACAATGCAAAGAGAAAGCCAAACATCAATTTATGCAGAAACGCCAAGATGGTCCCAAAGACAGTGAAAATGTGTGCTACCAATGTCTTTTTCTGGAGGTCCATTGTTATTTTAGCAACGTTTAAACCCAGCTGTCAGCCTAGTTTGTCAATCTGTTTCCTGTTCTCTGTGTAGCTAGTTGAATAAAGGTCCCTGCACTCCATGCCAGAATTAGTAACAGCACTTAAAGCAGTTTGTGTCCACCCACCCTTCTGCACCACAGTCAGGCCAGCTCAGCATGTTACTGCTGTGTCACATGGCCAAACTTGTATGAGCTACTAGTGTAGACCATGTCACAGCGGATAAATAGCTGATTCAGTACAATTATCTCTGTGCTCAAAGTACCTGAGACCTGGGCAAAAAATAAACCCAGTTTTGGTGAGTTAACACTATTATTATTATTATGGAGTACATTACCTATTACTGGGTCTACTGTTCATTCTATACCTACACAGATAAATATGAAACTACTGATAAACCGTCTTAGTCAAGCTATTATAAACCAAATCCCAAAATTCACTCCTAGTTTCATGCAATACATCAATGTGGACATTTGATTGTTTGAATAATCATTTCTATAATGACTTTGTCAATGTTGGGTGCAATACTATTTCAATAATTCAGGACATAAATTGATTTTTATAGTATGGAACTATGATTGGCCTGCAACTATTCAGCCCCATACATAGAAGGGTTACACCAGTATACAAATTATTAGCAGTTTGAGCAACAGTGGTTGTTCTTTTGTTGGTCTATACCAGATACCATACATACATAGCCTTGGCCACCTAACAACCTGTCAGCGGTTTGTGGCTTGTTCCTCCTCGGACCACAATAGGCAAGTACCCACCATGGCTGCCTGTGAGCAACCCTTGTTGCTTCTGAGACACTTTAGCATAGTCATCTGGCCATAACATTTTGGCCCTTGTCAGTGTCACTTAGGTCTTGATGCTGCCCATATCTGCTATATTCAAGTGCACCACGAGTAACTATCAACTGCCTAAAACTTAAAAAGATGCATAAAATATTAAATTAGTAATATCTAATAATATTATTAGATTAAATGCTGGGGGGTGGGTTACAAAAATCATTAGTTGCAGCCATACTTAATGGTATTAAAACTAGAGACTAGTTATCATGCCTAACATATAACAACTCGCCACAAAAAATTATAACTACTATTTAACAACACTGCTAAATTACTGAAAAAAAAAAACACTGGTCAGGGTTGCAGAGAGTCCGATTTCCATGTAATCACTGGGTGGAATGCATTAACACACCCCTGACAAAACGCCAATCCATAGTAGCGCCTCGGCCATCCTCTAATCCCCCAGACATAGAAACTCACATCTGACACCAAACCGGCCTATAGCAGCCCTGGGTCTTAGCGGTAAGGGTGAGCATAATTTATTGCTGCTTTTTTATTTATTTATTAGGATTTTAACATCATGTTTTAAACACTTTGGTAACATTCATGACAGGACAGTAATTACTGGTTACACAAGATTAATCAGTTCAAGTCTTTCATGTCAAACACGGAACCCACACAGACATGAGGAGAACATGCACTGAGCCTTTATGCTGCCCCACCCCCGTTTAAACTGTACTTATATTTTATTGTTAAATCAAATACAGAATTATTGATTTGGTTGGTATCTGCACTAATGCTAATCATAAGTGAATTAGTGCTTTCTTACCAGCAACCAGCACATAAGACCAGGCTGCAGATTTAACCCACACCCATGCATGAATAATGAATTGTTTGGTATAAGAAGATTGAGCATGAGGTTGCTGGTTTGGATCTAATTACAGACACATGAGGTGTGTCTGATCTACAAGAGGAGCCAGAAACTTGTAGTAGTCTGTAAACAGGCTCCAAATATTCATTTATCTTTTTTCAGCTATGCAGACTACTGCAAAATGAGGAGGGGGCATCAGTGTTAGTCTAATACTACTTAGAAATTTCTGTTACAAAGACACGAGTAGTATGTGTCAGTAAATAGAACAAACAACAGTTTAGCTGTGGAAATGTTTTTTAATGTTTAACAAAAGACACTTGTATAGACACCACCAGCTTTGTAAAAAAAAAAAAAAAAAAAAAAAAAAAAAGGCTGATGGTATCTTCCAGTATACTGCAGCCCCCAAAACCCTCACACACTGCACTCATTCTGCACCTGGCATTCTTTGTGCCAGCTCTCGCATGCGCAGTGCTTTCCACCTGCATGCTACTGCACACTGCTGCTTAGCACGAGGCCGGCATCACTGCCATTGTTAGGCGTGTTTCCAGGAGACAAACACACAGCGCTGTTTAGTAATCTGCTAACAGATTTGCTCTGTTTAGTAAATCATTATTATAGATGATGGGCTGAACTGTAAAATGGCATCAGGCAATGTATTTTGGTTAATACTACATCTCTCTGAGACTGATCATAAAAAATAAAATACTTTTAACAGCAGTGCCACAACCACACGTATAATCTTATCAAGATGCTGAATGCCAGGCTGGATGATGTACTTAGCATGTATAGTCTTGATTACACATCAAATTATTGTATTATACTATTAGGTGATCAGGGCTGCATTTTAATACTATTTTTATGTTAAAAAAACAATGCCAGTACAGTCTAGTACTAAGCAAATGAAATGGTATAAACATTTTAACGTGTGCCACTGCAACATCTTTACCCTTATTAAGGACAGCATGATCCTACACCACCTAAAATATACACCACTTCACATTAATATATAATTCAACTGGGCTATAATATGTTTTTAAATATTAATTAGGATATATAAGAATAAGAGAGTGTTCAGTGTCACTGCATGTTGTGCTCAACAAATAGAACCAATATTATAATGACATTTTATGATCCAAGATTACCCTGGACAGGGCAACAATCAATCACAGGGCTTTGGCCACCCTTCTGCTAAACATAGCCAAGCATGACTGTGTAGATCTCTAGACAGAATCTCTAAACCAAATCTCTAGACCGAATCTCTAGACCGCTGTGCCACCTGAGCTCCAATTCAAGACAGTATTACTTAAATACTTTTTTTGTTTTGGTGTAGATAACAACTAAATAAAACAATCCATTATTTAACACTGAAGAAATAATCAGTTTCTAGCATCTGTGTTCACCATTCCTTCTTAATGACCTCAATGTAAAGACTGTATTACATACCAGATTATTCTATCCCTATACTAGGCTATAGAGGCAGCCTTTGACTGGTACTTTTAAAAACATGACAAATAAGTAAGGCAATGCATTTTGGCTAAGGTAATATTACAGTGAGTTTGATTAGAGTGAATAAACCAAGCAAAAATAATTACACAATATGATTTTAAGAAATATACTGAATGTGGGAATGTCAAACGTGTTTTAACATGTTTTTATTGTATTTATGCATTTTCCACTTTTTTCTCGCTATATAGTTGTATCCAATTACCCTGGTAATATCTCTCCTCCACTGCTAAAGACCCCTACATTGACCGAGGAGGGTCGTACTTAACACATGCCCCCTCAGACACGTGGGCAGTAGCCAACTGCTTCTTTTTACCTGCACAAGGAGGGTGAACACAGAGATCAGTATCGCATATGGAGAGTCACACATTGCTGTCCATTAACCCGCCATCCCTGTGCAGGTGCCCTTGACCAAACTGCAGAAGCCTTAATTGCAGCAGTGACTGGGAATCCTTCCGGCCTTTCCACCAGGCAGATGTTATCTAATCATGTCTGTGTGTAGGCGCCCAGCCGACCGGAAGCAGGGAACATATTTAATCTACTATACATCCAATTCTATTCATTCGTTCATTTAGCCTGACATCACAGTGCATTAAAACCTTTAATACATTAAAAATATCCTTATATCCTTTCTATGCAAGAGAAAACCGGATCTGCCATGGGAATGTGGTGCATTTTTTAAGTCTGAGACAGCAAACAAACGAAATGAGCAATCATTTCTACAAAAAAATATGATAACATTAATGATATGAATATGAATTATAATATTTCACTGCTATGATATCAAATGACTCTGCATCTTAAATCTTAAATCATACAATGCATTTTGGGTAAGGCAACGCCCCTCCGAGACAATATTCACTGCCCTCCTATGCCCATGCTGATTGTACTCAGTAGGTACAGATTAAACAACGAAACTATACATCATCCCACAGCCAGGCTGAATAAGTCTAAATCATATATTTTCTTTTAAACTCATTTTAAAATATTATATATTAGATGACTTAATCAGTCAATGTAGGCACACGCCCCTCTGTTCAGCATCAGCACTCTGCGACAGTTATTACCATAATATGCTGAATGTGAGACTGCATAATGTACTCAGTGTGTGCAGATTACATAGCAGATCTGAGTGTAAAGGAGATATGGAAAGTTTAAAGTAATCTTAATACACAGTCATTAGAAAGTGAGATTTTAATATGACCTAATTTGATGCCCAAAGTGCTTTATCACTTTAGTGATCCTGACTATCAAGACCTTTAACACCCCAGAGGTGCCATATGACACCATATTCTTCTTTTTCCAGGTATTAGCTAAAGGATTTTTGTCTTTTTGGCAAAGCAACATTCAGATTCATTAGTGTCTAATAGTGTTTGGATTATGTACAGTTTTTTAATATGGGGTGATAGTTATTTATCACAGGAATCTGTCATGTTGGTGTTTGTGTGAGGTATGACATGGTGTAGTGAAAGATCTTGTTGTGACTAAAAGGTGAAATAAAAACACATACACTCTTTTATACACTTGCTTTTAACATTGGTCTCCTTATGTTTGTAGAGACTAAAAGCAATACAGTAATGAGTACAGCAGTTTTATTTTAAATATATGACAATTTCGACAGTCACTACATTTTGGTCAGACAAAACACTACTTTTCAGATTAACTGAACTTCATAAATATATAAATAAATAAATAAATAAATAAAAAATAGATATGTAACCACCTAAATGTTACATATCTCAGCACTAGGGTACATGAGTTACAAGTAACAATTTAAAAGCTAATGGAGAAATAAGAAAATGTGGTATGTTTATTTAGTTAGCTGTTTGGAACACAGCACTCGTCGAGTCTAGGTTCATTCTGGGTCACCGTTACCCAGCACAGTGTCTGTTAAAATAAAAGCCAAGTCTGGGTGCAAAACCAACTCAATTGTATCAACTGTTTCAACAATTATTCGGTCTATATAATATAATTCAGTTATTACGCAGTTAAAAAATCGAGAGCATGGAAATGTTTAAGTCAGCACGTTGAACCAGGGTTTTAACAAAAGAGGGCCACAGAGATTCACTCACCTCTCACCACTAACACAGAGAACAGGGCCAAAAGAGCCCACCCCGAAACACACCGCATGATTTAAAGTCCTGTAGTGGTTCAAGTGTTCGTCCTGTAAACAGATTTTCTGTTTAAACACGTAACGGAGACAGAAAACAGAAAAACAGATTCCAAACTGCCGCACAGAACCGCTGCAGTGTGAGTGAACGAGAGGCGGCGAGATTTCCGTTCAGTCACTGAAGGGCGGATCCTCTCTATTCACTCTCCTGGATAGTCTGTATACCCGTCTGATCCTTTATGTATTATTCAAGCACACACAAAGCACATTTCCAGAAAAGTTGGGGCATTTTGTAAAATACAATAAAAACAAAAGTAATGTGTAATGTGTAACAAAAGTAAAAAGAACAGATTTCCAGTGTTTTCACAGATTAGCTTTATTGTATTTTGTAAATATGAACACGATTAGAATGTGATGCCTGGAACACACTCGAAGTTGAGACAGAGCCATGCTCATCACTGTGTTATATCAGTGGCGGCTCCTGCCAAATCTCTCAGGGGGGCAATTGTTGCGATGATGGCCAAGGTGACCTGTTCAATGGGTAAATTAAAGCTTAAATAATTAACATCTTAAGTCATCTGTCAGTTTGCCCTCACAAATAACTTTGAACATGGGGAGAGACCAGCTTTACCATTAATCATAAAATGAAGTAAAGCCTTCACACTAACAATTTAATTCAGTCTTCATCAGATAGCATTTTATTTTAGCTGCAGCAGATCCAGAATAAAGATTGGCATCGGGGCTGATGTGAAGTGAATAAAGAAGTACAATTAAACAATTGGGTAGCTACAATAAGTGCAATCACAATTCACAATTAAAAAATTACATTACTTACTTGTAATTTTCATGTAACTTATATGACCCCCCCCCCCCCCCCCCCCTCCTGTAGATACTTGATGTTTAAATTTGGTCTGGGTGGCCCTAATTCTTTAGTTGCTAATTTATCCTGATTACACGATGGAGTTGCTCCGAACTGAGGTGATGGTAGATCGCGACACCAGGTTACGTGTGACGCAAGCACGTAAGTGCGTGCCCTCCCGGAAGCCATTCAGAATGTATTGCAGCGCCTGCAGTTCGAAAAAAGAGCCTTAATATGAGAGTCTGTGAGAGCAATCTGGGGCGATTTTTAGTCAGAAACTTTGTCATAATTTGTCTTCAATTTCAGTTTAAAAAATCGGGGAAAAAATTGTATCATGAACCCAGTACCGTGAATCGCATCGCATCGTGGGCAGAGTGTATCGTTACATCCCTACATGTGTGTCTCTAAAATCCCAACATATGCTTCCGATTTAATAGTATCTTCTCACATATGTATGCCATAGGCACTGATGCACCTCCATACAGAGATTGGCTTTTGCGCCTTTCACTGATAACATGGTCTGGATGGTCCTATTTATCTTTGGCACAGAGAAATGTTGACACACCTGACCACAGCACATTTCCACTGTCTGAGCACCGACCCAGAGAACTTGTCGCTGTTTCTGTATAGAATTGACGCTTGGCTTTCTCTTTGAGTAACAGAGTTTCAGTTTGCATTTCTTGATACAATGACAGACTGTCGTGACTCCAAATTATGAGTATTTGTAGTTATATTTATCACAGTATCATGTCTGTTTATCATGCAATGCATATTGTGTAATGTTTCAAAACCCTGTAACTTCAATATTCTATCAACTTTTCACTATTATTTAGACCCTGCTCCCACTTTTTTTAAGTGAGTTGCAGATATTTAATTTAAAATGTGTTTATGTTTAAGTGCAATGGGTTATACTTGTTTTACACGTGTACATTTGGTTAGCTGACCCTGTGTTCACATTTGCAAGAGGTCAATTATTCTTAATGTCAGTTGACAATTTAGGGCTAAGGGAGGCAAAGCCATGAATAAGTCAATGATTTAAAATATGCATGTTTTGGGCCACTAGGGGGCTTTCACTCCTGATTTGCGTAACAGCTCTGAGTTCATCCTTGCGTCCTTCAGTTCAGAGATTTGTGCAGGGTCATACAGCTTATTTACCTTCCATGATGCAGTAATCAACATTACACTGCAGTGAGATGTTTAAATAGCAACAACATCTTTCTTTGTTATGTTTTACATTTGATTTAAAAAAGCAGGCTTTATGTAGAGATCTACATTTGACAGTCTATGAAAATAAAACTTGATTATTTAATAAGGTGTTAAATGTCCCTCTGATGGACTTTCTTATTCAAATTGAGCCATAATATTTAAATAAGGTTCAGGTCAGGGGGTTAGCTTAGCCATTAGCAACTTCACTTTCTTTTTAGGCTTTATGTTTGGGGTTGTTGTCTTGTTGAAATATACACATTTAGTTATGTGTATTTAAATAGGTAAGTTGTTATGCCCTGCAATGAACCGGTCCCTGTCGATGGTATATTCAAGCCTTGCACACATGATGGGCTTTGGTCCCACCACAACTCTGATCAAGATGAAGTTGACCATACACTTACTGGGATCATTTAATGCAACCAATTAATTTACTGAAGTGTTTATGGGAGTAAACTGAAACCACAAATATATAGAAAATATATGGGCAAGGAAAAACCAAACATCTCACAGACATTCACAATGATTATTCACAATAATCCTATATATTATTAATATCTACTAAAAGTGGTCAGTTTTAGAACCAGAACAAGTGATTGACTTGTTTGTCTGTCATGTAGCTTTACTGTTAGCCAGTACAAATATTGGGTTCTTGCATAGAATGAATTTTAATTCCCCATGGCTACCCACAGCTACTCCAGGGCGTGGCACTTACTCCCTCCCCATGCCACTGAATTAATGGCACCCCTGAACTAAACACTAAAACTGTTGCTAAAATAGACCAATAGTAGAACTCCCATTCTCTCTGGGAGAATGACACTGATACATCTACAGTGATTGTGTAAACCTTGTCTTTATACATCTGTAAACTTAACTTACATTTTTTTAAACCAAAATAAAATACATACTAAAATATTTAAAATATGCTGATAGATAGTATTATTATATAATACTATTTGTGAAACAAAATAAATAAATAATATTACTAAAAGTTTACATTTGTAACACCAAGATCACAATATAAAATAATACATATATAATAGTTATATAATATATAATAAATATGTAATAATATAAGTTGGGACAGTATGGAAAATGCTAAGTAAAAACATGCAGTGTTTTACTTTATCTTTTATATTACTTTATTTTACTTATTTTACTTACAGTATATATTTACTTAGATATAGCATGACCATAACACCTGACCATAAGCTTGCTGATCATAGCATTACAAATCTGTGGCAGGCCCTTCTTTTCATTCAGTCATGACAAATATTTACAGCTGGGTTGAGGTCAGGGTCTGTGCAGGTCACTGGAGTCCCCCATACCAAACCCATTAAACCATGTTTTTTTTTTTTTACCTTACTTGTTCACAAAGGCACAACGTGCTAAAACAAGTATTGGCTTTCGACCAAACTGCTGCCACAAAGTTGGAGGCATATAGTTGGTATAACGAGGTCTGTGGTAGCTGGTGAACGTGTCCCGGGTTCCCAGCGAAACAGACGTTACAGAGCTCAGCAAACAAAGGGTTCTTATACCAGACCTCCCAATTAGTGCTGATCACCCACAGCTGTGGGGCTGGCTATTTAAGCCAGCTCTACACAGCAGTGGGTGTCGCACCTTTGTTTGTTTTGTGGTCTCTTGTGGCAGCTCGTCCACACTGTTGTTTAGCTATAGGTGGTAGCCCTGGTGGCGCTAGGCCATTAGGGTAAGTAAAACCGCAAGGTTTGAGGTATGAGGGTTTTCTTTCGTCCTCTTAGAAATAGTGTGGTGCGACGCCACGCAGTCCTCGAACTGCTGTTTGTTTCAGCGCTAGCTTTAGCTTAGCGGTCTCACTCAGTGCTCTAGTAGCGCTGGTTATATCCTAGGCATCAGTGCCTTCAGTCAAACAGAACATTGGATTCTCCAACCGCTGGGTGGCGACTCCGGAAAGTACTCGGTAGTCACGCCAACATCCCCGGTTCGAATCCACACTCTCTACAGCTGCCCAGCTCTCGTGCAGTTGCTGGGCAGACTCCTTATCGCTGTCTCTTTAAAACGCTAACATTAGCATTAGCGGCTTTCACTCCGCGCTGTTTTAGCGTTGGTGGTAATTTCGGCATCAGTGCCTTTAGTTAAACGGAACATTGGATTCTGTAACCGCTGGGTGGCAACTCCGGAAAGTAATCGGCAGTCACGCCAGCATCCCCGGTTCGAATCCACGCCTTACCGTTGTGTAACCTTTCTCTTTTGTTTTTCTCCTTTTCAGATCGGTGTTTGTCAGCTTCCGTCGGAGTTTCCGATTGGGTTTTGTTTTATTTTATGTTAGCTGTTTACCTTTTCTGTTGTCCTTATTAATTAAATAAAATATCTTTTTATAATTTTACTTCTGCATTTGTGTCCCTTTCTTCCCACGTGACAGAAAGGTGCGACCATACCATGGACGCAGCAGAAGTTCCACCCCTTACGGACGTTCTACGTCATCAAGGGGTAGCGTTAGGCAGGCACGAGGTGGCCCTAAACGAGTTGGCGCAGCGGGTAGCTGCGCTCACCCTGCAGTCGCCAATTCTTAGGTCCGGTCCTGAACCCCCTGCCCACTCTCCTACCCACTCCGGAGGGTGCGGAAACCGCGACACCCCTATTTCGCCTCCCGAAAGGTATTCGGGAGAGGCTAAGAGGTGCCGTGGCTTCCTCCTCCAGTGTGCCCTTGCGTTTGAGCTGCAACCCTCTCGCTACCCTACGGAGCGATCGAAGGTTGCATACATAATTTCCCTGCTGACTGGCCGAGCTTTAGAATGGGCTACTGCCCTCTGGGAGCAAAATGCTCCAGAATGCTCTTCGGAAAGCTCCTTTAAGGAAGCTATAAAGGAGACCTTTTTTCACCCTTCGGGTGGCCGTGAGGTAGGCCCTCGTCTACTCGAGCTTACCCAAGGTGCTCGGTCAGTAGCCGATTATGTAATCGAGTTTCGAACGCTCGCGGCTGAGTGTGGTTGGGACGAGGGGGCCCTTACTGCCATATTCCATCGTGGTTTGTCTGGTAAGGTGAAGGACGAGCTAGCCACCAGGGACCCTCCTACCACTCTTAAGGACTTCTATGTCCTGGCCAACGCCATAGACACCCGCCTTCGCCAGCGAGCCCGGGAACGGGGCACCTGTTCCCCGTTCACCCGCTCGCAGGTCTCTCCCAATTCTCCTCCGCCTGTCCTGGATCCTGAGCCCATGCAGTTGGGGTCAGCTCGCGCTGGTGCCCCAACGGCTTCGGGTCCGTCTGCCAGACCCCGGCAGCCGTTAAACTAGCAGGCCGCTCTCGAGCTAGGGACTCGGGAGTGAGCCGAACTACCATCCCTGCCCAAGGACTATTTCTGCAGGCCCGGTTGCTTTGGGGTCTGGGAGACACAGACCTTCGGGTCTGTGTGGATTCAGGCGCGGTGGAGAGTTTCATAGACATCAACCTGGTACACAGGCTGGGGATTGAGGTCCAACCGCTAACAACTCCAGTGTCGGTCCATGCTGTGGATGGCCGACCTGTAGCGGGCAGCCCGATAACCCACCAGACGCGACCTCTCACGTTGCGCCTGGAAAACCACGAGGAACGGATCACCTTTCTTGTGACTCACGTTCCTCACCTCCAGGTGGTTTTGGGGTATTCGTGGCTGCAAAGACACAACCCCCAGATCGACTGGGCCACCGGATCGATCTTTATCTGGGGAACGCAGTGTCGGGACTCGTGCCTACTGCAAGGCGGCGCGAGCCCCGAGCCGTCCGAACCCAAGATGGCGATTCCGGATTTGGCAGCTGTTCCTCCTGTGTACCATGATTTACGGGAGGTTTTTAGCAAGTCCCGGGCGCAGGACTTGCCCCCCCACAGACCGTTCGATTGCGCCATCAACCTTTTGCCCGGCACTACTCCTCCTAGGGGGCGCCTTTTTTCGCTCTCCGGCCTAGAAAAGGTTGCTATGGAGGAGTATGTGCGTGAGGCGCTTAAACAGGGGTTCATCCGTCCTTCTTCCTCCCCAGCTGGGGCAGGGTTCTTTTTTGTGAACAAGAAGGACGGCACCCTGCGCCCCTGTATCGATTATCGCGGTCTGAATGCCATTACGATCAAGGATCGGTACCCGCTGCCGCTGATGGCCACGGCTTTCGAAGCCCTTCAGCGAGCATCGGTTTTTTCAAAGCTCGATCTTCGCAGCGCGTACAATTTGATCCGGATCAGGCAGGGGGATGAGTGGAAGACTGCGTTCATTACGCCCACTGGCCACTATGAGTACTCGGTGATGCCATTTGGGTTAATGAATGCCCCCGCAGTCTTCCAGAGATTTATCAATGAGGTCTTGCGGGAGACTCTTGGTAAATTCGTCTATGTTTACTTAGACGATATTCTTATCTTTAGTCAGTCCATCGACGAGCATATAGGGCATGTCCGACGAGTTCTCCAGCTCTTGCTCGACAACCATCTGTTTGTCAAGCTGGAGAAGTCGGTCTTTCACTCCCCCACGGTCTCGTTTCTGGGGTTTGTAGTGTCCAAGGGCACCCTGCGCATGGACTCGGCTAAAGTATCTGCGGTGGAGAAGTGGCCAACTCCAAGTTCTTTACGCCAACTGCAAAGGTTTTTGGGCTTTGCAAACTTTTTTCGGCGTTTCATTAAGAACTTTAGCTCAGTCGCCGCCCCGTTAACGGACCTCACAGGCAAAGGTCCGTTCCAATGGACGGTGCAGGCCCAGCAAGCTTTCGACAAGCTAAAAACACTCTTGACGACTGCTCCCGTCTTGCAGTTGCCCGACCCAGAGGAACCCTTCGTTGTCGAAGTGGATGCTTCCGAGGTCGGGGCTGGGGCAGTTTTGTCCCAAAGAGTGGGGCCGGGGAAGAAGCTACATCCATGTGCCTTCTTCTCGCACCGCCTGACTCCAGCCGAGCGGAACTACCCGGTTGGAGACAGGGAACTCTTGGCCATTAAGTTGGCGTTAGAGGAGTGGCGACACTGGCTCGAGGGGGCCAAACATCCTTTTCTTGTCTGGACGGATCACAAAAATCTGTCATTCATCCAGCAAGTCAAGAGGATGAACTCCCGTCAGGCCCGGTGGTCCTTATTTTTTGGAAGGTTCAATTTCACACTGTCTTATAGACCGGGGTCCGAAAACGTCAAACCGGACGCTCTGTCTAGACAGTGGGAACCGACCAGGCCGGAGACCGGACCTGATCCCGTGATCCCCTCGACCCAGATAGCGGCCCCAATCACATGGGGCATATCGAAGGTCATTCGGGATGCCCAACGGGCTGAACCCGACCCCGGTGGGGGACCTCCTGACAGACTGTACGTACCTTCATCCGTACGGCGTCAGGTCTTCGAGTGGGCTCATGCTTCCCCATTTGCGGCGCACCCAGGCGTGACTAAGTCCCTGGTCTTGCTGCGCCGAAGATTTTGGTGGCCGGGGATGGAGAATGAGGTACGTGACTTTGTCCGTGCCTGCTCGGTGTGTGCTCTTAACAAGAGTCCCAGAGAGCGCCCCAGGGGCCTTCTTCACCCGTTGCCAATACCGGCTAGACCGTGGTCCCACATTGCCCTGGACTTTGTGACAGGCTTGCCTAAGTCCAGAGGGTTCACGGCGGTATTGGTAATTGTCGACCGGTTTACCAAATCTTGCCTCTTTATCCCACTGCCCAAGCTACCATCCGCCATGGGCACTGCGCAGATCATTCTGAATCATGTGGTGAGAGCACATGGGGTCCCCTCAGACATTGTGTCAGATCGGGGCCCACAGTTTGTGAGCCAGTGCTGGCGGGCCTTTTGCCAAATTATTGGCGCGAAGGCCAGCTTATCCTCCGGTTACCACCCGGAGTCGAATGGGCAGTCGGAGAGGCTTATCCAGGATCTGAGCAAGATGCTCAGGTGCCTGACGGCAGGGAATCCGACCACGTGGTCGGATAAGCTGATGTGGGCAGAGTTTGCTCACAACACCCTGCATCATTCGGCGATCGGCATGTCACCGTTTGAAGCTCAGTTCGGGTACCCTCCTCCGCTCTTTCCTGAGCAAGAGCAGCAGGTAGCGGTCCCGTCTGTACAGCTTCAGGTCCGCCGCTGCCGCGCCGCCTGGCGCAAAGCTAGGCAGGCACTTGTGGCCACCCAGCGCTCTGTGAAGCGCAAAGCTGACCACAGGCGGCAGCCGGCTCTTACCTTCCGGCCAGGCCAACGAGTACTTGTTTCAACGAGGGATCTCCCCGTTCGAGGTGTTCCACATAAGTTGGCACCCAAGTACATTGGCCCGTTCAAGGTGGTAAGGCGGATTAACCCGGTGACGTATAGGTTGGAGCTTCCTCCCCGCATGAAAGTGCATCCAACCTTCCATGTCTCCCATCTCCGACCATTTATGTGCGGGGGAGTTTTACCCCCTCCCCAACCTCCCGCCCCTCGTATCATCCAGGGTGCCCCTGCCTTCACGGTTCGCCGGTTACTTGACAGCAGGAAGGTTCAGGGTAGTACCCAATACTTGGTGGATTGGGAAGGTTACGGCCCTGAGGAACGTTCATGGGTACCGGCTCGTCAGATCCTGGACCCTGAACTGATCCGCGAGTTCCGACGGAACCGTGCTGCGGGTCTTGGGACCTCAGGAGCTGTCCCTAGAGGAGGGGGTTCTATAACGAGGTCTGTGGTAGCTGGTGAACGTGTCCCGGGTTCCCAGCGAAACAGACGTTACAGAGCTCAGCAAACAAAGGGTTCTTATACCAGACCTCCCAATTAGTGCTGATCACCCACAGCTGTGGGGCTGGCTATTTAAGCCAGCTCTACACAGCAGTGGGTGTCGCACCTTTGTTTGTTTTGTGGTCTCTTGTGGCAGCTCGTCCACACTGTTGTTTAGCTATAGGTGGTAGCCCTGGTGGCGCTAGGCCATTAGGGTAAGTAAAACCGCAAGGTTTGAGGTATGAGGGTTTTCTTTCGTCCTCTTAGAAATAGTGTGGTGCGACGCCGCGCAGTCCTCGAACTGCTGTTTGTTTCAGCGCTAGCTTTAGCTTAGCGGTCTCACTCAGTGCTCTAGTAGCGCTGGTTATATCCTAGGCATCAGTGCCTTCAGTCAAACAGAACATTGGATTCTCCAACCGCTGGGTGGCGACTCCGGAAAGTACTCGGTAGTCACGCCAACATCCCCGGTTCGAATCCACACTCTCTACAGCTGCCCAGCTCTCGTGCAGTTGCTGGGCAGACTCCTTATCGCTGTCTCTTTAAAACGCTAACATTAGCATTAGCGGCTTTCACTCCGCGCTGTTTTAGCGTTGGTGGTAATTTCGGCATCAGTGCCTTTAGTTAAACGGAACATTGGATTCTGTAACCGCTGGGTGGCAACTCCGGAAAGTAATCGGCAGTCACGCCAGCATCCCCGGTTCGAATCCACGCCTTACCGTTGTGTAACCTTTCTCTTTTGTTTTTCTCCTTTTCAGATCGGTGTTTGTCAGCTTCCGTCGGAGTTTCCGATTGGGTTTTGTTTTATTTTATGTTAGCTGTTTACCTTTTCTGTTGTCCTTATTAATTAAATAAAATATCTTTTTATAATTTTACTTCTGCATTTGTGTCCCTTTCTTCCCACGTGACAGTTGGTTTATTTTATATAATTGTATTGTACCTGTTAAGCAATAAGTGTGGCTTAAAAACACTGAACCCACTCATTTGGAAGGATGTCTGCTTATGTGCATATTTTATCTGAACATCATTTCACTGGTGTCATCTTACTAGTGATACTTTTTGACGCCAACAATTTGCTACACTGCCTTTCTAGTGCTATGATAAGATATAACAAAATATCGTTCAGTAATATTATGTTATTAATCTTAGCTACTTTGTTTTGACAGTGCAGGTGCCGCATTATTACAATGTATAAAACATTGACAGTAAACACAGATTTTTGTCTTGCTGGCTTAATGTATTATGTGCTGACATCAGTAAAATCAAAATTCTGTGTTTTAACTTTATAGTGTTTGCTTGCTTGATACCAAGTGAGCTATCATATATTTTGTTTGCAGAGTGTCTCATTTATTTCACTTGCTACTATTTCATTAAAAATGTAATATTTACCACAGTTGTGCCTGTGGATTGTTGAACAAAACCATTTGGTGTGAAGAATGAGACACCATCAGCCATGTTTACCAACTCACAACCCTCTCATTGAATTTTAGAGACTTCAGTTAAAATCTAATATACACTGTTCAGTAAAATAACACCAATATCTTCTCTGTTACTATGCAGATCTTTTACAGTGTACATTTGAACTATGAAAAGTTATATTTTAGATTTGATTTCTCTATTGTTTATATGCGCTGCATATTTAGATGTTTAATATTAAATTTAAGGTTTTACTCTTCGGAGTAAACAATAAATAAGCACCTTTCATTCACACAATGTCATGTTGAACTAAAGTTCAGCTTCTCAATTTGTCTCATTATTAAGGAGAAACTTTGATCTTACACATGCAGGCAGATACATGCTCAAAAAGAGTGAATTAGTAATGTTTTGTTCTCTTATAGAACATGATGGTATTAACCAGTGTCTCTGTGAGGTTTCGAGCACACTGGAGATTACGCTGTTTGCATGCAGTGGATTTTACATGCAAATATTTAAGAAAACGTCACCAAAAGTGATGTCACTAACTATAGACCAAAGAGACAGCACTGGAAGGTGTATTTTAAGTAAATACTTCTGAAGTGAAATAAAGAAAAATAATTTTATAATTGTGTCTGTTTCTCTATAAACATTTGTAATTCATATTTAAAATGTAATTAACATGAAAACTAAGAAAAAATCAATAGTTTTTTCCATTGAGCTCAAGATATTAAGTAGAATTATTGGGAAAAGCAGTTGGTATAACAAAAAAAGAAAGTTTAATCAACTTGCCTTTTAGGTGTAATAACTTAATGTTTTAAGTTTTCATTATACATTACTTAACTTTTTTAAGGCAACCGGTTTCCTCAAATTTTTTAAGTAGATTGAACTTATCCGGGCTTACAGTGTATGGTAAAAACGCTACTGATTTAGTGTAATCTTCACACTGCGTATTTAGTACCTTTTCACTAATAAAAAATGTCAATAAGATTTCAAAATGGGACCTTTTAAATGAACCATATTTGTTGGATTTATCAAGCAATATGCAGGATGTTTAGCCAAGACAGAACAAGACTGTGGCTAAAGAACCCAAAACCAAAAAGGAAATGACAGAAGTAATGTGTGGCCAAACAACAGAAACTAACAAACATATTTAAAGGAAACCAAAATTAAGCACCCATCTCCTGAAGCAGAAAGAACAGACAGAAAAAGGATAGAATCAGAATGGAAACCTTCATAAGTAAAGATGTGGTTGTAGGAGGTGTATAAATCATCAGCCAGATAAGTTACATGCAGATTTTGAAAATGCAGTGAGTAAATTTATTATTGCAGTCAGTTAAATCAATGGATCTGAATGATACATTTTTCCCACATATGCCAGACATTTGGTCAACTGTACTTTGGGAAGCCATAAAAACTGATGGCTAATTGGATGGTTGAATAATATAATGACTCCTTTTATTAAGTGGATTTAGTTATTTCAGACAGACCTGCACTAAAGAGTATTATTGAAGAACTCAGTAACTTTAAACATGGCCCTGTCATAGGATGCTCTTTTCCAACAAGCTGGTTTGTTACATCTCTGCCCTGATCAAGCTGACCTAGTCAACCTTAAGCTTTGAATGAGATTTATTTTAAGTGAAGAAACAAGACTGCAGTAAATAAAAAAATTAAAGTAGGTGGTTTCTGATTCAGCACTTACTACAGCAAACGTAAGGCAGCTTCAGCACAAGAACTGTAAAATGTTTAATGGAATAGGTATATATAAGATTTACAATATGTAAATACATGCAAATTCATTATTTCATTTCATTCTTTGAAGTGTGAATCACACTTCACATTAATCTGGCAGTGAAATACACCGACTAGGCATAACACTATGACCACTGACAGGTGAAGTGAATTACACTGATTATCTCTTCATCACGGCACAGTTGTCCAAGGAAGGAACAGTGGTAAACCGGCGACAGGATCATGGGCGGCCAAGGCTCATTGATGCATGTGGGGAGCGAAGGCTGGTCTGTGTGGTCTGATCCAACAGACGAGCTACTGTAGCTCAAATTGCTGAATAAGTTAATGCTGGTTCTGATAGAAAGGTGTCAAAATACACAGTGCATCACAGTGCAGCAAAAGGGGGACCAACACAATATTAGGAAGGTGGTCATAATGTTATGTCTGATCTGTATATGTTTGGCAGATACTAAAACAATAGTAAAGTTGACTATCATAGTGACAAATAACTTGGTCTGGGGCTGGGCTTCTTAGTTTGAATAAAGAGGATTATTGATGCTATGGAATAGAATGACATTCTTGAGAATTGTGTGTTTTCAATCATGTGGCACCAGACAGACCAATGAAATGCTAAGCTTGTGTAATTCTGGAAACTCTAAGTTATTTTACTAGTACAGCAATCAATTATTGCACTGGCACTAGAATATAATTGAACTGAATACATTTAAATAAAATAAAATATTTATGTAGGTTGACTTTAGTAAAGGGGCAGTTAGTGTTTAAACATAACTTTAGCTCTTTTCTTGATGAAGTCTTAGTATGGACTTAGTTTTCCTTAACACTTATATTAATAGTGCTTGTTAAAATACACTTTCAGAAAATTGTAATTGCATAAAATTATTTAAGGTATGGACTGATGGCTGTTGGTTTTGCATGATTTGTAAATACATTTGCCCTATGCTGTTGTTGCCAAACACTGACTTTGTAATACAATAATCTAATTGTATTAGTTTTTAGTTTAGCAGTCTTAGCATGTTGTTGATGGCCGAAGATCTTTGATGGCTTGGCTTCCTGTCCAGGGTATTGCTTTCCTTACGTCCAGTGTTTTTTTCCAGGATCCTCCGCGACCCTGACCAAGATAACAGTTGATAAAAAAAACCATTCAAATACTTGCTAAATGTTGAATAATCTAATATAGTGGATGCATTATGTCTGTCAGGTCACTAGATGGCAGAAGACATAATATTTTCACTCAACCCAGCATTTTGTATTTTCTTGCACTGATTGCTGTAACGTGTGCAGGAAATATTATTTAACACCAATCCTTGTAACATTATATTGGCTTATGGTCTCTTTTTGTATAGATTTTTTAAAGAGCTGCTATTAGTTTTCAAAGCAATACATTGATTAGAAACATTCATTGTGCATTATCCTTACCCATGTATTTTAAGATGCTTATAAAATCCAGGACGTCTACTTCAGGCTTGCTCAATGTATCCCAGCTTTTCAGTGGGCGCAAGGCACACAGTAAAACCCTGGATGGGGCGTCAGTCCATCGCAGTTCAGACACACATGCACACACCCATTCACCTATAGGGCAATTCAGTGTCTCCAATTAACCTGACTGCATGTTTTTGGACTGTGGGAGGAAACCCACGCAGACACAGGCAGAACATACAAACTCCACACAGAAAGAACCTGGACCACCCCTCCTTGGCATCGAACCTCTTGCTGTGAGGCGACTGTGCTACCCACCTAGCCACCGTGCCGATTCTTGTGTATGTTGTCCTAATTTTACTGTAAAACATTTTGAGCTGCATTTCATGTATAAAGAGGGTTAAACAAAGATTATTATTATTATTTCAACAGTTGTTTCTGTATGTTCTTTAGATATTTTCACTCAAAGGTTTGCACACCCCAGGTCAAACTCCACGTTTTGTTAATTTTCTAATAGAAATAAGGTAAGAAGACATAAACCACAGGATAATAAACTTTATACATTTAAAACATAGTTTCTGTTTATTTTCTAAATGACACATAATGGGGAAAAAAAACATAAAATGTGGAAAGTGGAAAGCCTATTTTCATTTTTTATTGCATTTCTGCACACACTTGTATCCAAAATTACTTACAGGTGTGACCAAATAAAGTTCAAACTGTTAAGGTTTGAGAATCTGCACTAACAGTGGCAACCTGGCAATGCTGGGGCTTAAAGCATTAACCTATCTATCTTCATCTATCTGATATTGCTTCCCATGTTTATATTTGATTCTCGTGTGTGTTGTCCTAATTTTACTGTAAAACAAGCCTTACTGTTCAAGCCTCGCCCCTGCCAGGTTGCCACTGTTGGGCCCTTGAGCAAGGCCCTTAACCCTCAATTGCTTAGGCTGTATACTGTCACAGTACTGTAAGTTGCTTTGGATAAAAGTGTCTGTTAAATGCAAAAAATGTAAATGTAATATTCACCGATCAGGCATAACATTATGACCTCCTTGTTTCTACACTCACTGTTCATTTTATCAGCTCCACTTACCATATAGAAGCACTTTGTAGTTCTACAATTACTGACTGTAGTCCATCTATTTCTCTACATACCCTTTTAGCCTCCTTTCACCCTGTTCTTCAATGGTCAGGACCCCCACAGGACCACAGGTATTATTTGGGTGGTGGATCATTCTCAGCACTGCAGTGACACTGACATGGTGGTGGTGTGTTAGTGTGTGTTGTGCTGGTATGAGTGGATCAGACACAGCAGCGCTGCTGGAGTTTTTAAATACTGTGTCCACTCTATTAGACACTCCTACCCAGTTGGTCCACCTTGTAGCTGAAAGTCAGAGACGATCGCTCATATATTGCTGCTGTTTGAGTTGGTCATCTTCAACAGTGGTCACAGGACGCTGCCCATGTGCGCTGTTGGCTGGATATATTTTTGGTTGGTGGACTATTCTCAGTCCAGCAGTGACAGTGAGGTGTTTAAAAACTCCATCAACGCTGCTGTCTTATCCACTCATACCAGCACAACACACACTAACACACCACCACCATGCCAGTGTCACTGCAGTGCTGAGAATGATCCACCACCTAAATAATACCTGCTCTGTGGTGGTCCTCTGGGGGTCCTGACCATTGAAGAACAGGGTGCAAGCAGGCTAAAAAAAGTATGTAGAGAAACAGATGGACTACAGTCAGTAATTGTAGAAGTACAAAGTGCTTCTATATAGTAAGTGGAGCTGATAAAATGGACAGTGCGTGTAGAAACAAGGAGGTGGTCATAATGTTATGTCTGATCGGTGTACATTTATGTAACATATGGGAAATGTAACATAGGCAAATGGAAAGCCTATTTCCATGTATGCATTATTTTTGCATTTTTGCACACACTTATATCCAAAGTTACTTACAAGTGTGACCAAATACAGTTCAAACTATTAAGGTTTGAGGACCTGCACTTACAGAGCAACCTGGCAATGCTGGACCTTAAAGCATTAACATGTCTATCTGTATTCCAGTAGTTTAACTGTTTACAGGTTGCCACTGTTGGGCCCTTGAGCAAGGCCCTTAACCCTCAAATGCTTAGGCTGTATACTGTCACAGTATTGTAAGTTGCTTTGGATAAAAGTGTATGGTAAATGCCAAAAATGTAAATGTAATATTCACCGATTAGACATAACATTATGACCACCTCCTTATTTCTACACTCACTGTTCATTTTATCAGCTCCACTTACCATATAGAAGCACTTTGTAGTTCTACAATTACTGACTGTAGTCCATCTAGTTCTCTGCATACCTTTTTAGCCTGCTTTCACCCTGTTCTTCACAGGACCACCACAGAGCAGGTATTATTATTTAGGTGGTGGACTTACAGAGCAACCTGGCAATGCTGGGGCTTAAAGCATTAACATGTCTATCTTTATTCCAGTAATTTAACTGTTTACAGGTTGCCACTGTTGGGCCCTTGAGCAAGGCCCTTAACCGTCAAATGCTTAGGCTTTATACTGTCACAGTATTGTAAGTTGCCATATGGAAGCACTTTGTAGTTATACAATTACTGACTGTAGTCCATCTATTTCAATGCATACCTTTTTAGCCTGCTTTCACCCTGTTCTTCACAGGACAACCACAGAGCAGGTATTATTATTTAGGTGGTGAACTTACAGAGCAACCTTAAAGCATTAACCTGTCTATCTTTATTCCAGTAGTTTAACTGTTTAGCTACCACTGATCATGTTATAAATAATTATATTTAATGTTTTTCCCCCCAAAATGTTAATCCCCACTCCAAAAATATTACGAACCAAAGTCCAACTCACGCCCTCTCCCTTAGTAAGCTTTCTAATTGGTATTCCTAGAGGAAGGGCGAGTACACAACGTGACCGCATTATGACGCAGGTTCTTCTCCTCAGCTGATTGGCCGGTAGGTCTATCAGTCACGGTACGGGGGGCTGGTTTTGTGGCTGCTGTCAGAAGAGGCAGTCAGAGAGCGAGGTTTCCGTCTCGGGACTGCGGGAAACTACCCTGCTAAACCCAGCTGCAGATCCCAGTGCACAGAACGCAGCCCGAGCTTAAGATTGCAAGCTCATCGATTCGTTTATTTAAGAAAAAAAAGAGACATTCTTTCTGTGTCCGTTGGAAGAAAAAGAGGCTTCTGAGATGGGAGACAAGGCGGGGACCAGGTAAGAGGCTGTGCAACTCCACAATTCAAACTCAAGTTCGCTGTGTTTAACGTCACGAAGCGATAGCAGTCATTGTGGGAGTCATTAAAGATAGACAAAGCGTTGTGGGCTGTGATCAGCATGAGATGACTGTAGTCTGGGGTCGTGATATCAATATTGTTATCCTATTAGTGAACCACACTGGCTATAGGGTGGGGTTAGGGACCACCAGGCTGAAATGTGACTTGCTTTCGTGTGTCCAGGCACAGATCGCATGATCAGATTAGGGTGCACGCTCAGTCTTGATTTTCTAGGCTTGCTTCAGGGCTGCATCGTGAAGTTGACTCGTGTGTACTGGTTTGTTTACGAAAACTGAGAGCCAGACTTGATTGATGTTTGATCTCATAAACCAAGGGGGGTCACATTGATGCGATAAAGGCGGCGTGCATCCCGATCTCGCATACTAGATTCAGGCAGAGCTGTGTCATAGTGTTTATACTGCACACAGTGTGAGATTAATCTTGATCACTTCCTCAGTTGTATGAAAAGGCCTCTGCGTTTCCTGTGTTTTGAGATCGCACTCTTAGACCCTGTGGATTTCCTAAATAAGGCTGTGTTTTACAGACCTCTGTGTGCACCATGCGGGAGGCTGTGTGGAGCCGTGGGCGATAGTGGACGTGTACAGTATGATGAGTAAAAGCTCAAAGCAGATCAACACTGCCAGATCTGACTATCAGAACTAAACGAATCCTCTCCACAGTTCCATCAGCATAATACTTTACTAAACACTATTTAAAGTAGTACCCTAATGTTCCCGATCTGTGTGCTATTGTTTAGTATGCGCCTTAGACATGTTGCATGTTACTGCTTGTTTTCCCCCTTAAAGCCAAGCTTTATTGCAGCGTGGCATACAGTGCACACACTAGGTATTCCTCTTTTTTCGTTCAGTGACGTCAGTTTGACGTATGGCCTACAGAAATACGCCCTGCATCTTTGACTTCATCCGTGATGTGCATTGTAAGGAGCCGGACTCGCACGTACACCGGTCAGCATTTGCATGAGTCCCTTTGCCTGGACTGAGAAGGTGTATAACGTTCCACATGGTGCTGTGGGTGGTGTGTTGCCAGATTGGGCGTTTTCTCAGACAGCTGTGCAGCCTGTAAATCCTCCTCCCATGGACCTACCTCCCAATTGTGATGTCATAAGGACAAAGTGCACCTGTTGATTTTGACCTGTTTCTTTGATCTGCATTCTCAGTTCCGTATTTAGGTACTAGTCTCAAGGGCCAGTCGTTATATCTAAGGAGTCCATAAAGGGCGGCATGGTGGTGGTCCGGGTTCTTTCTGTGTGGAGTTTGTATGTTCTCCCCGTGTCTGCGTGGGTTCCCTCCGGGGCTCCGGTTTCCTCCCATAGTCGAAAAACATGCAAGTGAGGTGAAAGGAAGATAGGGCGGCACGGTGGCTCAGTGGGTAGCACCGTCACCTCACGGCAAGAAAGTCCTGGGTTCGATCCCCAGGTGGGGCGGTCAGAGTCCTTTCTAAGTGGAGTTTGCATGTTCTCCCCGTGTCTGCGTGGGTTTCCTCCAGGAGCTGCGGTTTCCTCCCATAGTCCAATGACGTGCAAGTGAGGTGGCTTAGTGGGTAGCACTGTTGCCTCACAGCAAGAAGGTCCTGAGTTCGATCCCCAGGTGGGGCGGTCCGGGTCCTTTCTGTGTGGAGTTTGTATGTTCTCCCCGTGTCTGCGTGGATTTCCTCCAGGAGCTGCGGTTTCCTCCCATAGTCCAATGACATGCAAGTGAGGTGGCTTAGTGGGTAGCACTGTTGCCTCACAGCAAGAAGGTCCTGGGTTCGATCCCCAGGTGGGGCGCTCCGGGTCCTTTCTGTGTGGAGTTTGTATGTTCTCCCTGTGTCCGCGTGGGTTTACTCCAAGAGCTCCGGTTTCTTCCACAGTCCAAACACATTCAAGTGAGGTGAAGTGAACATACAAAATTGTCCATGACTGTGTTCGATATAACCTTGTGAACTGATGAATCTTGTGTAACAAGTAACTACCTCTTCTGTCATGAATGTGATGTTAACATCCTAATAAATAAATAACATATCCATAAAACAAGCAAAATAATGAAAATTTTAATATTGATTATAATGCGCTGATGTTCTTTTTATGTTCTTTATGTTCTTTCATAATTAAAACCTAGTTTCTTTAGCCAATATTTACTCAGACTATATGGATTTAAAACTGATACCTTAATGTTATTTGCTAATGTGTACAAACCTACATCCATAGTTATGACAGGTGGGCATTGTTCATGCAGCACGCAAGTAATCTCCTGATGGCACCACAAACCGCAGAGTACACTATATTTCCAAAGGTATTTGGGCACCTGATCATGAGCTTATTGGGCATCCAGTTTTAAAAACTAATGGTATTAAAACAGTGACCTCTTTGCTCTCTTCTAAGCTTTAACAACAGCCACTCTTCTGAGAAGGTGTTTAATATGCTAGTGTGTGGTTTGAAGCACATCCAGCGTCAATTGTTGTTTCCTAAAGCGTTCCTCTTCAGGAGACATAATTGTAATGCGTTCTGTTGTACCTATAAAGCTATTTAGGTAAGTAACTGCATCTCTGTAATTGATATCCTCCTAACATTTCTCCCATATAATGGGAGAACATAATGCATCTAGCAGTTAAAGACGTAAGGCAGTCCATCTGATGTTGTATTTAGAAAAATAAAGAATTACCATGACCCACAGAAACCTGTTCTGTCTTCTGCCAAAACAAACATTGTAAGGTCAGTACCAGTTCTACTGAACACAGGCTTCATAATAATTTTCAATCTTTGCCTTAAAGGAATGGTTCTCTGCAATTGTCAGGTCAGGAACCCATATTTAAAGCATATAAAAGCTGTACTTATGATCATGTGCTGTTGCTTGGTTTCTGTTTAAAATCTAAGCATTATCGCATTGTGACAGGTTTTTCTTTGTGTCTTGTGAGAAGAAGACACAAAGGACTTTGTGATGTTTACATTTTTAAATTACCCTTCAGCTGCTCTAACATGATTTTTTCTTTCTGACATCTAAAATGTTCCACATGGTTAAGTGGGTACAGTGATGCCAGATTGGGCGTTTCTTGTCCAGCTGTGTTATTTTTATGCTACCTTCAAGTGCTCATTTTATGTATAACTCCCACTAGTTTTGTTATAAATATGGGATGCATTACGTTTCTCTACTGAAGTGTCAGTAAGCCAGTGTCTGTGTGCAATTCTGTAACTGGGTCATTTGTAGGAAAGTGAAGAAAAATAAAAAATGGCTGAATGAACACAGATCCATGCGTGTTTAAATCCCTTTTGCCAGTCAAAATCATAGACACACCTCAAGTGATACCAACTCCAGTCCCTTTAGACAGTGTTACTAGGTTTAACATAATTAAATAATGTTAATGTTTTTGTACTGCTAATTGCAACAATTGAATTATATGCAATCTCTTATAATGTTCATATTAATGTGGTCATGTACACAATATATTAATGCCTAAACTGCATGTCCTGCATTCATCAGCTGAAAAATCATTTAAACTAATAAGACATGCTTATCATCTTTAAGTCTGAGAAAGAAGCTGTTGCTACAAAACACGGTTGCAATTTCTACCTTTTGTTTCACTTTATTAACACTTGTTTTATGAATGCAACAATGAAAGCATTTTATCAACATTTGTCAAAGTTATGGGCAATGGTAGAGATGTCCCTTTTTGATGTACAGTGTAGTTTATTATGGCTCATATAAACAGGATCAGGCATGTTTTTAATCATTATTGGACTGGAATTAGTGAATCCAATTTGGCAACCTTTGCCTGGCTTGCTTGTAATTGTACAGTAAAATCATTTGGCCTCTGTGCATGTGGGAGCAGCTGTTCATCACCGCCTCCAACCAAAACAACCACTGCTCTGCAAACTTTGCTTGATTTGGTATTGACTGACACACATTCATAGGATGCTGAATAGTGGCAGTGGAAATGTCATCATCTTGTCTGTGCCAGATTAGATTAGATGAGGGAAAAATACTCTGTGCTAAAATTTTCTCTTACCCTGTTGTTATTTGATTATGAATTGGTCTTGTAGTATACTACATTTGCTTTTTTGCTGGATTTTCTGCTCCTTTCTGCTCTTTTCTGCTTATCTCCTGTTGGAGAGTGGTGGGCGCAGTGGAGTGTGGGTGTAGTGTGCATCTGGCTCACTTACTATCGGAGAATGGCTTTGGGTTACTGGAGATTTAGTTGGCTTGCTACTCCAAACATTCTAATCTTCCCACTTAACTCCTTTTCAGCACAGTGAAATCCCTCAATCCACTCCCTAATTTGGCTGTCATACTCTCTCATTTATCACAGCTTAGTCACCTGCGTTTTATTCCCCCAATAATTGAAACTTCTCTGTGATGGATACTGGGAACTAAAATACTATATAATGCATATTTGTTTTCCACTGTTGAACAAGTTATAAATGAACAATGTTTTGCACATTTACTAGCTCAGTACTGGTCATTAGTCATGCCTTAAATTAAAAACCAATATTGTCAAACGTACATATCCATCTTTTAGTGTGTCTACATGTTACATATTTGTTCTGAGTCTCAGTCCATTTGAAACCCTTGTTCTATATACTTGGTGGTAAAAAAACATTTTTCTAAGCCCAGTTGCCTAAATAAAGCATGAACCAACTCTATTTGCGCATCAGCGCAGCTACTGTCTGTCTGTACAGAGAATGAATGCAGATTTTTAACACACCTCGAATTGCCCTCAGTGTGTGGGCGCCAGCTCTGTTTACACAGTGATTTAAAGATTCTAATCTAAAAAGGAAAAATTATGTTTTTTATTTACACAGATTGGCCATAACATTAAACCCACCTCCTTGTTTCTACACTCACTGTCCATTTTATTATCTTCACTGACCTTATAGAAGCACTTTGTAGTTTTACAATTACTGACTGTAGTCCATCTGTTTCTCTGCATGCTTTGTTAGCCCCCTTTCATGTTATTCTTCAATGGTCAGGACCGACCCCACAGGACCACCACAGAGCAGGTATTATTTGGGTGGTGGATCATTCTCAGCACTGCAGTGACACTGACATGGTGGTGGTGTGTTAGTGTGTGTTGTGCTGGTATGAGTGGATCAGACACAGCAGCGCTGCTGGAGTTTTTAAATACCGTGTCCACTCACTGTCCACTCTATTAGACACTCCTACCTAGTTGGTCCACCTTGTAGACGTAAGGTCAGAGACGATTGCTCATCTATTGCTGCTGTTTGAGTTGGTCATCTTCAAGACCTTCATTAATGGTCACAGGATGCTGCCCACAGGGTGCTGTTGGCTGGATATTTTTGGATGGTGGACTATTCTCAGTCCAGCAGTGACAGTGAAGTGTTTAAAAACTTCATTAGCATTGCTGAGTCTGATCCACTCGCACTAACACACCACCACCATGTCAGTGTCACTGCAGTGCTGAGAATGATCCACCACCTAAATAATACCTGCTCTGTGGTTGTCATGTGATAGTCCTGACCATTGAAGAACAGCATGAAAGGGGGCTAACAAAGCATGCAGAGAAACAGATGGACTACAGTCAGTAATTGTAGAACTACAAAGTGCTTCTATATGGTAAGTGGAGCTGATAAAATGGACAGTGAGTGTAGAAACAAGGAGGTGGTTTTAATGTTATGGCTGATCAGTGTATATTATTCAAGTAATGAACTGAACTATTACATGTAAAAATCACGAACTGGAAAGCTACTTTGCATCAATATAGAGTCAGACTGCATGTTACCCCTTGTATTCTATTGACATTGACTTTACTGCCTTGTTCTTTGGGGTCCCCAAAGAGGCTCTGGGGTCTCAGGGATCCCAAACAGAGCATGAGGGTTAGTTAAACTCACAAATTATGTGCATATTTTGCACCATGCTCCATAACTGCATCTGCCTGCTTATCATTTTTTAATAACTACACAAATTTTATCAGGAAGAGCTTTAATATGCCAACTGCGTCTCTAATAATTATGACTAGCATGTTTAATTAGCGCTTGTAATGAATGAAACTTGCCTTGCCTACTGACTGTTTAAAATCAATGTTCATGATGCTAGAATGCTTGTGCGCATGGCATTTATATTCATCTCTCTGTTCTATGTTAGTGCTTTATTTGCTTTGTTACACTGTTTTTTGTTGTTTGTTTGTTTATTAGGATTTTAACGTCGTGTTTTACACTTTGGTTACATTTATGACAGAAACGGTAGTTACTCATTACACAAGATTCCTCAGTTCACAAGTTTTAACGTCAAACACAGTCATGGACAATTTTGTATCTCCAATTCACCTCACCAGAGCTCCCGGAGGAAACCCATGCAAACTCCACACAGAAAGGACCCAGACTGGCCCACCTGGGGATCGAACCCAGGACCTTCTTGTTGTGAGGTGACAGTGCTACCCACTGAGCCACCGTGCCGCCCCACTGTTTTTTATGACTTGCTGATATGAATATTAGTGATATGTTATACAGTAGACCCTTGACTTACGAATTTAATTGGTTCCAAAGGGCTGGTCTTAAGTTAAAATGTTTGTTAGTTAAACCTATTTTTCCCATAAGAAATAATGTAAATAGAATTAATCCGTGCCAGACCCCCCCAAACCCCCTTACCTTTCTAATGTCTTAAATGGTCTTTTTGTTATAAATACAAGTAAATTTTTCCTTAAATCTTAAATTATAGAATAGACATTCCTGTAATAAATGATAATAAACATCAATACACAGTAGTACTGCACTGTACATAAAAAACACACATCACATTTCAGTACATTATGTGTGCTGTGCTATACACCATAATAAATTTCCTTCTTTTTTTTATAAAATGTATCTACCAGAAACAACAATAACTCATATTTTTCTATTATTTGCTTCTTTATTTTAATAGTATTGTATTTTGTAATTGCACGAAAGAAAGAATACTTTACTGAGCCGAATTCCTTCTTCTCTCTCACTCACTGTCCCCGCTGTCTGATACACAGTGACAGCTGCTGGCAGGAGTAATTATACAACAACAAATGTAATAGATTTTTTTTTATTTTCTCACCACGAAGCTTTTTCTGCACATTCTTTGGGGACATTTTAATATTGAATTTTACAAAATATAATGAAAACACCGAAAAAACACTGTCTGCTGTCTGAATGATCGCTCACTGTATATATACGTATATATATATATATATATATACAGTATATATGAGAGAGAGAGAGAGAGAGAGTCAGCTTGTTCGTGACGTCACGTGTTATGCAAATTTCGCTTCATAATTCAAAATTTGTTTGTACGTTAAGTTGAAAAAGATTGTTCGTAACCCAAAATGTTCCTATGGTAAACCGTTCGTAACTCAAGGGTCTATTGTATATGTTGATGGGACGGTATATGCTAGTCAGTTATCAGTTAAAATAAAAGAGTAACATTTGCATCCATGGTTAAAACACATGTGAACTAAGTAATATCTCATGCTTGCCTTTTTTTGGTGTGTTCTTCCTTTTCTGTGTGTTTTGTGATGACATTTTAAAAAAGACTCTCTGTTGCCACGTTACTTTGCTTTTCATTTGCAAAATATTTACTTCAAGTCCACTTTATTGCGTCATCCAGCCCAAGCAACTTTGCAAATTGTTGCTTTGCTGGGGTTGCTGTATAATCCCTTTCGGCCACTTTGCTGGATTGCATCTCTGCATTGTGTGAAAATGACTTGGTTATCAGATTCATTTCTCCTTCTGATGAAATGGTAATTTTTACTTACCATCTTGAATGAAATATGTTAATACTCCCATTTGATCAGTGTCTACATTAATTAGATGTAAAATATATAATGAACAATTCTAAAGAACTTGCTTAGCTAATTGCATGTACAATCAGCTTGGTCTTAATGACACACCATGACTTTTAAAGATTCCAAGATTTTTGGTGCATATCTGTTAAAAATTTATGACCCTTCATTTAAAAGAGCTTTGCCTGGCTCACTAAAGGTGTTCAGTTGGGTTAAGGTCAGAGCTCTGTGGAGGTCACAAAAGTTTCTTGAAGCAAAACTTGTCAAACCATGTCGTTATGGACCTTATTTTGTGCACAGTGGCACAGTAATGCTGGAAGAAAAAAGGGCTTCTGTTACAAAGTTGAAAACATTTAATTGATTGTATGTACAGTAGACCCTTGACTTACGAATTTAATTGGTTCCAAAGCGCTGTTCTTAAGTCAAAATGTTTGTTAGTTAAACCTATTTTTCCCATAAGAAATAATGTAAATAGAATTAATCTGTGCCCGACCTCCCAACCCACCCCCCCACCTAACCTTGTCTTGTCTTAAATGGTCTTTTTTGTTATAAATTATAAAATAATATATTTTCCCTTAAATCTTAAATTATAGAATAGACATTCCTGTAATAAACAATAATAAACAACAATACACAGTTATATATATATATATATATATACAGTGTATCACAAAAGTGAGTACACCCCTCACATTTCTGCAGATATTTAAGTATATGTTTTCATGGGACAACACTGACAAAATGACACTTTGACACAATGAAAAGTAGTCTGTGTGCAGCTTATATAACAGTGTAAATTTATTCTTCCCTCAAAATAACTCAATATACAGCCATTAATGTCTAAACCACCGGCAACAAAAGTGAGTACACCCCTTAGTGAAAGTTCCTGAAGTGTCAATATTTTGTGTGGCCATCATTATTTCCCAGAACTGCCTTAACTCTCCTGGGCATGGAGTTTACCAGAGCTTCACAGGTTGCCACTGGAATGCTTTTCCACTCCTCCATGACGACATCACGGAGCTGGCGGATATTCAAGACTTTGCGCTCCTCCACCTTCCGCTTGAGGATGCCCCAAAGATGTTCTATTGGGTTTAGGTCTGGAGACATGCTTGGCCAGTCCATCACCTTTACCTTCAGCCTCTTCAATAAAGCAGTGGTCGTCTTAGAGGTGTGTTTGGGGTCATTATCATGCTGGAACACTGCCCTGCGACCCAGTTTCCGGAGGGAGGGGATCATGCTCTGCTTCAGTATTTCACAGTACATATTGGAGTTCATGTGTCCCTCAATGAAATGTAACTCCCAACACCTGCTGCACTCATGCAGCCCCAGACCATGGCATTCCCACCACCATGCTTGACTGTAGGCATGACACACTTATCTTTGTACTCCTCACCTGATTGCCGCCACACATGCTTGAGACCATCTGAACCAAACAAATTAATCTTGGTCTCATCAGACCATAGGACATGGTTCCAGTAATCCATGTCCTTTGTTGACATGTCTTCAGCAAACTGTTTGCGGGCTTTCTTGTGTAGAGACTTCAGAAGAGGCTTCCTTCTGGGGTGACAGCCATGCAGACCAATTTGATGTAGTGTGCGGCGTATGGTCTGAGCACTGACAGGCTGACCCCCCACCTTTTCAATCTCTGCAGCAATGCTGACAGCACTCCTGCGCCTATCTTTCAAAGACAGCAGTTGGATGTGACGCTGAGCACGTGCACTCAGCTTCTTTGGACGACCAACGCGAGGTCTGTTCTGAGTGGACCCTGCTCTTTTAAAACGCTGGATGATCTTGGCCACTGTGCTGCAGCTCAGTTTCAGGGTGTTGGCAATCTTCTTTTAGCCTTGGCCATCTTCATGTAGCGCAACAATTCGTCTTTTAAGATCCTCAGAGAGTTCTTTGCCATGAGGTGCCATGTTGGAACTTTCAGTGACCAGTATGAGAGAGTGTGAGAGCTGTACTACTAAATTGAACACACCTGCTCCCTATGCACACCTGAGACCTAGTAACACTAACGAGTCACATGACATTTTGGAGGGAAAATGACAAGCAGTGCTCAGTTTGGACATTTAGGGGTGTAGTCTCTTAGGGGTGTACTCACTTTTGTTGCCGGTGGTTTAGACATTAATGGCTGTGTATTGAGTTATTTTGAGGGAAGAATAAATTTACACTGTTATATAAGCTGCACACAGACTACTTTTCATTGTGTCAAAGTGTCATTTTGTCAGTGTTGTCCCATGAAAAGATATACTTAAATATCTGCAGAAATGTGAGGGGTGTACTCACTTTTGTGATACACTGTATATATATACAGTATATATATATACAA
This sequence comes from Trichomycterus rosablanca, assembly GCF_030014385.1. NCBI lineage: Eukaryota > Metazoa > Chordata > Actinopteri > Siluriformes > Trichomycteridae > Trichomycterus > Trichomycterus rosablanca. The sequence continues at coordinate 31,607,667 of NC_085991.1, read as the reverse complement.
TATATATACAGTATATATACAGTATATATATATATATATATATATATATATATATATATACAGTATATATATATATATATATATATATATATATATATATATATATATAAAAATATAAATATATATATATATAGAGAGAGAGCGAGAGAGAGAGAGAGAGAGAGACGGTTGGAGTCAACTTGTTTGTCACGTCACGTGTTTCGCAAATTTCTGTTTGTAATCCGAAATTTGTTCGTACGTTAAGTTGAAAAAGATCGTTCGTAACCCAAAATGTTCCTATGGTAAACCGTTCATAACTCAAGGGTCTACTTTAGTTGTTTTTAACTACTTTTAGTGTATGCTTAATGTAATACTCAGGGGCATGTCCAATCACTTTTGGCAACATGGTGTATTAAGCAACATTGTTATTTTATGGTGCTGCTAAAAGTCACACTTAAAACAATAAATTATGCAAGAGGAAAGTCAGCTGCTGTGATCAGTCTCTAGCTTTAAACTCCTGTGCAGTGCAGTTAACACTACGTAAGAAATAAGAAAGCAGAGAAGACGAGAGTCTGAGTCTCGTTTGCTTAGATTACCATATCGTTAAAAGCAATGATTCATCAGTTTGCTGCTTTGAGACCTTGGCTTTTCATTGTGAAGGCTCTATAGGGAACACCAAGTACAGTTCACCACCATATTGGGTAATATTGGTTTGGGCTGCTATAACATGATGTTTTACTTGCTTTATTAGTCTTTACTCATGTCAGATTCCATAATAAAGTGTGAATAAGTGTGTGGAGGGGTTGTTATGTCATAATTGGTTTTTCCCTTTAAGGATGAAAGAGGAATAATGTACTGCACCTAGCAAAAAGTACAGATGAACTGCATTTTGGCATTGACATCATGATTGCAAAAAAGCTTGAAGTGTGGAGAGTATTGGTTTGGGTTGCCATAACATGATGTTTTACTTACTTTATTAGTCTTAGCTCATGTCAGACTCCATAATAAAGTGTGAGTGAGTGTGTGAGGTGAGGAGGGGTTGTGATGTCATAATTGGTTCATATGCTGAAGGATGAAAAAGGAATAATGTACTGCACCTAGCAAAAAGTACAGACTTTTCTTTGGAACAGACAAACTGCATTTCAGTATTGACATCATGACTGCATACAGCTGATTTATATATTTATTAGTCATTACTAATGTCAGACTCCATAATAAAGTGTGAGTGTGTGAGGAGGGGTTATGATGTCATAATTGGTTCTTCCCTTCAAGGATGAAAAAAAGTAATGCACTGCACCTAGCAAAAAGTACAGACTTTATGTGAGAACAGACAAACTGCATTTCAGCATTGACATCATGATTACAAAAAGCTGAGTGTGGAGAGTATTGGTTCACGTTGCTGTAACATGATGTTTTACTCGATTTATTAGTCATTGCTAATGTCAGATTCCATAATAAAGTGTGAGTGTGTGAGGTGAGGAGGGGTTGTGATGTCATAGTTGTTTCCTCTGCTGAAGGATAAAAAAGGAATAATGTACTGCACCTAGCGAAAGTACAGCTTTTATGTGAGAACAAACTTCATTTCAGTATTGACATCATGATTACAAAAAAGCTGATTTATAGATTTATTAGTCTTAGCTCATGTCTGATTCCATAATAAAGTGTGAGTGAGTGAGGAAGGTTTGTGATGTCATAGGTTGGTTCATCTGCTTAATGATAAAAAAAAGGAATAATGTACTGCACCTAGCAAAAGTACAGACTTTATGTGAGAACAGACAAACTGCATTTCAATATTGACATCATAATTGCAAAAAAGCTGGGAGTGTGAAGGGTATTGGTGTGTGTGAGTGTGTAAGGAGGGGTCGTTATGTCATAGTTGGTTCATCTGCTCAAGGATGAAAAAGGAATAATGTACTGCACCTAGCAAAAAGTACAGACCTTACGTTCGAACAAACAAACTGCATTTCAGTATTGACATCATGACTGCAAAAAGCTGATTTATTGATTTATTAGTCATTACTAATGTCAGATTCCATAATCAGGTGTGAGTGTGTGAGGAAGGTTTGTGATGTCATAGGTTGGTTCATCTGCTTAATGATAAAAAAAAAGGAATAATGTACTGCACTTAGCAAAAGTACAGACTTTATGTGAGAACAGACAAACTGCATTTCAATATTGACATCATAACTGCAAAAAAGCTGGAAGTGTGGATAGTATTGGTTTGGGTGCCATAAGATGATGTCTTAGCTCATGTCAGACTCCATAATAAAGTGTGTGTGAGTGTGTGGAGGGGTTGTGATGTCATAACTGCTTTTTCCCTTCAGTGATGAAAAAGGAATAATGTACTGCATTTCTTTTTTTTTTTTTTATTATCTATTTTTTCCCACTTTTTCCCCCCAACTTTTATCCCCATTCCAGTTGTGTCCAATTACCCTGAATGCGTCCTCTATACTGATTCGACCCTTTGCCGCTGACTGAGGACGCCACTCAACTGACTTACGCCCCCTCCGGCACGCAATCAGTACAGCCTGCATTTTTCATCTGCACGAGCTTCATACACCGAGAGACACTGCGCACGGAGGGTCACACCCCCCTCAATGTTATTCCTCAGCCCTGTGCAGGTGCCGTCAGTCAACCAGCAGGGGCCGCAGTCGCACCAGTTATGAGGACCTATGCTCCGACTTCTACCCCTAAACCCCTGAACAACAGCCAAACGTTGTTCATACTGCCGCCCAACCCAGTCGGAAAGGTAGAGCTGAGTTTCGATACGATGCATCTAGAAACCCAACTCTGGTGAGCTAGCGTACTTTACCGCTGCGCCACCTGAGCGGCTTACAAACTGCATTTCAATATTGACATCATGATTGCAAAAAGCTGAGTGTGGAGAGTATTGGTTAATGTTGCTGTAACATGATGTTTTACTTGATTTATTAGTCTTAGCTCATGTCAGACTCCATAATAAAGTGTGAGTGAGTGTGTGAGGAGGGGTTGTGATGTCATAATTGGTTCCTCCCTTTAAGGATGAAAAAGGAATAATGTACTGCACCTAGCAAAAAATACAGACTTTATGTGAGAACAGACAAGCTGCATTTCAGTATTGACATCATGACTGCAAAAAAGCTGAAAGTGTGGATGGTATTAGTTTGGGTTGCCATAACATGATGTTTTTCTTGATTTATTAGCCATTGCTAATGTCAGACTCCACAATAAAGTGTGTGTGAGTGTGTAAGGAGGGGTCGTTATGTCATAGTTGGTTCATCTGCTCAAGGATGAAAAAGGAATAATGCACTGCACCTAGCAAAAAGTACAGACTTTATGTTCGAACAAACAAACTGCATTGCAGTATTGACTCCATGATTACAAAAAAGCTGGGAGTGTGAAGAATTAGGTCTAGTAATTACTTTGGTGGTGGTGGTGGTGATGGTGGGGGTAATCAGTAAACTTGCATTGCACCCAGTGTTTTTGCAATAGCCTTTAGATCACAGCAATCCTGACTAGATTATTTTATTTCAATAAGGATAAATATATCAATAATTAGCTTTCTAAATAAATTATTATAATTTATAAAGCATTAATGGTGTCTGCATTAATTTGGCATAAATTATCGCCTATTTTTCCTTCAAGTCAAAATATATTTTTTGGGTTTTCTCTATGGTGACCTACTGTTATTTCCCTTTTGGATCTTTTGTGTTTCTCTTGCAGTTGATAAAAGAGCAAAAACTTCTGTAAAGTCTAGACATTTCTGCAATTCTTTCCCCCATCTGTAGAAAATGTATCCTATTATGAATTAATGAACACCAGGCCTTTTAGAAAGGCTTTGGTTGCCATCTCTACACTTTGTTCTGTAAGATAATCTAAAACTTGATTTGATAGAAACATGGTTACCATGAACGTTCATGAAAAGGGCAGCCATACATATGTGTGCCTTTTGCAAACCTTATTTCCAGAAATATTGGGACGTCAGTTGAAAAGATTCAAAGACATGAACAAATCAAAGACAGATGTTGGCTTTTAAATATTTCACTGTTAACAATCTGGATAGTTCATTTTTGTCTTTTGGCTCAGAGAACTCGATATAGATTTTTCCCTGAAAACACTGAAAAATACTAAAATATGGACTCTTCTGACCATAGCATTGTTTTCACTGTTTCTTGGTCCATCTGACACAAACTCAGGCCCACAGCACAGCAGCATAACTGCATAGAACGCATAGTATGGCTTTACAGTTTCAGGTTGCATTGCTTCATGCAGCGGCGGGCCATGTTAATTGACAACAGTTCTTAGCACTGTAATCCCAGCCCATGTGGCAATATTTATCACAGTATCATGACAGTTTTTCATATAATGTTGTTTTCTAGCCTTGACATACATGGACTGAATTTTTTCTGGATTCCCTAAATCTTTCAACAGTATTATGTATGGTGGATGGTGCAATCCACCAAAGCCTCATGAAGTTGAAGTTGATGAAGTGATGAGCCATAACTCATTATTGCTTGCAAAGATTGAGTCTTTGGTGGATTTTTCTTTAATACCCAATCATGATTCCCTCACCTGTTAACCACTTTACCTGCTGACCCGCGTGCTCAGCAAAATATAAAAAGGTTATTTCTTTGTGAATACTGGAAAAATATTGGGATATTGCATTTTGCATTTTTATAAGAGATAATATAACACTGCATTTTATTAGATAAACTGCTGTGGATGTACCCACAGTGATGTGTGCTACTATGCCCCCCTTTATGAAGACGTCATATTTTGAGTCATCTGTGCAGACATTATGGCGTTCCAAAGGGCACAATATCATGATGATGTCTTTTGATTAATATAAGCAAAAAAAAAAAAAAAAAAAAAAAAAATATATATATATATATATATATATATATATATATATATATATATATTTAAAAATATAATGTATTTTTAATATATTAGATATTTATATATAATATATATATTTATATATAATATATGTATATATGTTATTATATATATATATATATATATAATATATATATAATAAGCAAAAAAAAAAATATATATATATATTTAAAAATATAATATATTTTTAATATATTAGATATTTATATATAATATATATATATATAATATATATATATATATATATATATATATATATATATATATATATATATTATAATATATATATATATATATATTATTTATGTGTTGTGTTTTTGATTACAGTATTTTGTGGTTTGTTATAAATGTACACTATTGAATTACAGCTTTGTAACGACAGATTGGTAGCTGTGTTAGTGGGGAAACATCTACTGTGATGCAGTGGCACACTCCATACCTTCGTGTTTAAAGAGATTAGAATTAAACAAGTCCTCAGGGAAGACAGGACGCATTGGTAAACACAACTCATTACAGCTCATCATTTTGGTTTTCAGTACTGTTGCTGCCTAAAGGAATACCTTGTCTGTAAGAAGACAAATTGCACACCGGAACGAGAAGCTGGTTATGATGTGTGTGTTTTGTCTTTTCTGACTTTGCATCTTTATCTTCTACTCAGAACATTGTTTTTCGTGCCTTGGGGGGGAAAACTTATTTTTTCTTGCATTTCTTTCAACTTTAAGAGACACATTATATCATTTACAAACCCAATTTCTGAAAAAGTTGTAATCATTTGGGAACTGAGGATGCAAATTGTTTTGCAAGTGTAACTTTTGTCCATTCTTAGCCAATCACATTGCACACAGAGAGTCACACACCAATCTCCATTATCTCCCGTCTCATTGTGCAGATGCCAATGCTGTGTCTGTATAGGTACAGCGAATTGTTTGTCTGTATAGGCACAGCAAATGATGTGTCTGTATAGGCACAGCAAATTACGTGTCTGTATAGGCACAGCGAATTATGTGTCTGTATAGGCACAGCGAATTATGTGTCTGTATAGGCACAGCGAATTATGTGTCTGTATAGGCACAGCAAATTATGTGTCTGTATAGGCACAGCAAATTGTGTGTCTGTATAGGCACAGCAAATTATGTGTCTGTATAGGCACAGCAAATTATGTGTCTGTATAGGCACAGCGAATTATGTGTCTGTATAGGCACAGCAAATTATGTGTCTGTATAGGCACAGCGAATTATGTGTCTGTATAGGCACAGCAAATTATGTGTCTGTATAGGCACAGCGAATTATGTGTCTGTATAGGCACAGTGAATTGTGTGTCTGTATAGGCACAGCGAATTATGTGTCTGTATAGGCACAGCAAATTGTGTGTCTGTATAGGCACAGCGAATTATGTGTCTGTATAGGCACAGCAAATTATGTGTCTGTATAGGCACAGCGAATTATGTGTCTGTATAGGCACAGCAAATTATGTGTCTGTATAGGCACAGCGAATTATGTGTCTGTATAGGCACAGTGAATTGTGTGTCTATATTGGCACATTGAATTGTGTCTGTATAGGCACAGCAAATTATGTGTCTATATAGGCACAGTGATATGTGTGTCTGTATAGGCACAGCGAAGTATGTGTCTGTATAGGCACAGTGAATTGTGTGTCTATATTGGCACAGCGAATTGTGTGTCTGTATAGGCACAGTGAATTGTGTGTCTATGCTGGCACAGTGAATTGTGTGTCTATATTGGCACAGTGAATTGTGTGTCTGTATAGGCACAGTGAATTGTGTGTCTATACTGGCACAGTGAATTGTGTGTCTGTATAGGCACAGCAAATTATGTGTCTATATAGGCACAGTGATATGTGTGTCTGTATAGGCACAGCAAAGTATGTGTCTGTATAGGCACAGTGAATTGTGTGTCTATTGGCACAGCGAATTGTGTGTCTGTATAGGCACAGTGAATTGTGTGTCTATGCTGGCACAGTGAATTGTGTGTCTATATTGGCACAGTGAATTGTGTGTCTGTATAGGCACAGTGAATTGTGTGTCTATACTGGCACAGTGAATTGTGTGTCTGTATAGGCACAGCGAATTGTGTGTCTGTATAGGTACAGCGAATTGTGTGTCTGTATAGGCACAGCGAAATGTGTGTCTGTATAGGCACAGCGAATTGCGTGTCTGTATAGGCACAGCGAATTGCGTGTCTGTATAGGCACAGCCAAATGTGTGTCTGTATAGGCACAGCCAATTGTGTGTCAGTATAGGTACAGCGAATTGTGTGTCTGTATAGGCACAGCGAAATGTGTGTCTGTATAGGCACAGCCAATTGTGTATAGGCACCATGGTGGTTAATAGCAGAGCTGAGATTCGAACTTGAGAGCTCAAGATTTCAGCACTGATGGGCCAAAACTTCGTATTTTTGTCAGTTACATATAAGTTCAAAACAATAATCAAATCATAGATTTGATTTGAAATGGGGTTTGTAAAGTGGTTTAGTAGTTAGATTCAAAAGAGTACGTATGAACTGCAGAGCTTTTTGTGATACACCAGCTCCATTTTTTCCTTAGATGGACATTTTTCTTCTTTTAGTTTCTAGACTTACAATACTCTTCTTACTCTCTGGTGTAATCAGGCCTTTCTGTGTTACTGTGTAAATAGCGGACCCTTCTGACCTCCAAGGCTGCATCACTCATCACCATAGTAACTGGCCTCTTCACTAAGCAAAGAACTTATGTACTTCTAAAAAGCTGCATACTTATATGACTTACTGTGTATTAAATGAGTAATACCATGTGCAGGTTTGTAAGCATGGAAAAAATAAATGGAATAATTTATACATTACTCAAAATATAATATGCTGCAAATACTACTCTGGATTTTAGTTCGTTGCTGAGACCAAATTATTACTGTCCTCTATTTATTCATCATTATGCTCTGCATATCTACTTCAGCACAGTTTTTTTTTAAAGCTAAATGCTCTTTCTGACAGAACCCTTCTTATTTTATTAGGGTTTAGGACTGGCACTGAGAATACACCACCAAATGGCTAGGCAGGACTATCCTAGACAGGGTGCCAATCCACCGTAGGGCTTTTGCCATCCCCCTGACTGCTGTGCCTCACTGCCTCACTGTTTAGAATAAATTTTTGGTAATTTGATGGCTACAGATCGATTAGACATTGTATGAGTCCTACAAAGATTGTGTATTGATTATGTATGAATAATGGCTTATTGCACTTAAACATAAAGACCAATATATATATATTGAACTCCTCTATCATAATGCCAACAGGAGATGAGAGAGAAGAAAAAAACCATCGGAAAAAAACCCATTATGAACTAGATAAACTGCTTAATCAGCTTGAAACTTTGTGGGTTTCATGTGTGAAAGCACTTCATATAGAATGCTGCATATTGTCCATTTTCCATTGTGTATATTTGCATGAACATTTACATTTCAGGCCAGGAGGCCAAACGTTTCAGTCAGAGTAGCCAAGTGTAAAAAGAACATTTACTAGTCTATAGATAATCATATGAAAGGTGACAGCATTTTCACAACAACATTTTCATAGTTAATTCTTGTTTGTGCCGTCAATTTTCTTAATGAGTTCCTAAACAACACTGTGTACATACTTTAACACACCTAGGCTCTGATTATTACCCAAATGCTACCAGGATTGGGAAGAATATTGGCAAAGGCATGTAGATAAATAACTTGTGTCCTTTACTTTATCCTTTCAATGGACCTGGCCAAATCCACAAACAACCAAAATTGACTGTTCTTGAGGTAGGGAGGTTGACTGGGCTTTGCTGCGGCTGTACATTTAGTTGTCTGGTCAGTTCATAGTGTTTTGCTCAGTGCACAAAATGGCTTTCTGTGAGACTCGGTGACAAGATGCGGCTGCTGACGTGTTGGAAGAGACGCAGGATAGTCCCAACTCTTCTCGGCCAGAGCTGGGGTGGTAGAGAATTTTAATAGGGGAGTTAGCAATGATTAGATTGGGTGAAATGTGAAAAACATATTTTAAAATACATTTATTAGAATATGAGCAGTTGTAGAAAATTATCTATCTGTGTACATTTGCTTATAATTTAGCATTATAATTTTCAAAGCTGAATTGATGATATTATAATGCTTTATAATACTTGTTGCATTTCCACTGAACATAGCTGAACATTCAACTTTAAGTTGCTTCTGGTGATTACTGTGAAAAAAAAGATGAAATAAAAAATCAAATGAAATCAATCACCCCCTTTACCATCTTTAAGACAACTAAATACTTCAGTACAGCCAACATTTTGTGTTAAAAATTCAACTTAAATATTAGTATTGCTAAAAAATGTGGACAGTTACCCAGTTCTAATACTGAGAGGTAACCATATAAAAAAGGCAACAGTAAAAATGATATGATTTTATTAACTAAAAGGCATTTGAAGCTGTTATATTGCAGTTTGCTTTATGCAGCAAGGTACTGATCCACTACACACAATTAAGTATTTGTAAAATGATTCAGGGGAAAAAGTTTAAAGTCCAGACCAGGGCTGCATCCAAAATCGCATACTTAAACAGTACATACTAGGTTTGAGGTAGTGTACACTGCTCGGCCAGTAAAGCAGTAAGCACTTTCAGTACACAAGTGTGCAGTATGCACGCAACCTTGTATGTACTACATCCGCCATCTTACTGACGTCACATGATTCATGATGTCTCATCGCGACAATTTTTAAATTGGATGAAATTAATTCTGTTGTTCTCCACAAAGCTACTCATAACGTTATCAGGGTTGTACCAAATCATAACATTTTTAATGTTTGTCTTACTCTGCTTTCCACCATCTTTCTTCTTCGCTACGAATGCCTTTGCAGCTCCAGTTGAATTATGGGATAGATCATCGGACCGTAAGTGTGCATCGTTTGCATACTCAAAAATGGCTGCGCAGGCAGTAGGTCATCCGGGTACTTTTCACATAATGTTTAATGTATACTACGTATTCGGGCATACTAACTGCTTTCGCGTACTGTTTAGTAAGGAAGTATGCTATTTCGGACGCAGCCCAGGTGATTGTTTAAAACCTTTCTACGGTAGACCCTTGACTTACGAATTTAATTGGTTCCGAAGGGCTGTTCTTAGGTCAAAATGTTCGTTAGTTAAACCTATTTTTCCCATAAGAATTAATGTAAATACAATTAATCCGTGCCAGACCTCCCAAACCCCCCCTTTCCTTAAAAGGTCTTTTTTGTTATAAATACAAGTACATTTTCCATTTAATCTTAAATTATAGAATATACATTCCTGTAATAAACAATAATAAACAACAATACACAGTAGTACTGTACTGTACATAAAACACACATCAAATCACATTTCAGTACAGTACGTGTGCTATACCATACACCATAATAAATTTCCTTCTTTTTTTTTTTTTTTATAAAATGTATCTACCAGAAACAACAATAACTCTCATATTTCTCTATTATGTTCTTCTTTATTTCAATAGCATTGTATTTTGTAGGTGTAATTGCACGAAAGAAAGAATGCTTTACTGAATTCCTTCTTCTCTCTCACTCACTGTCCCCGCTGTCTGATACACAGTGACAGCTACTGGCAGGAGTAATTATACAACAACAAATGTAATAGATTTTTTTCATTTTCTCACCACTATGCTTTTCCTGCACATTCTTTGAGGCCATTTTAATATTGAATCTTACAAAATATAAAGAAAACACTGAAAAAACACTGTCCGCTGTCTGAATGTTTGCTCACTGTATATATATATATATATATACATATACTGTATATATATATACACGTCACGTGTTTCGCAAATTTCGGTTCGTAATCCGAAATTTGTTCGTACGTTAAGTTGAAAAACATCGCTCGCAACCCAAAATGTTTGTATGGTAAACGGTTCGTAACTCAATGGTCTATTGTATTTGGAAAGACTAACTTTACATCTTTATTAATTCCATTAACCTCTTGATGTTATAATTCTAATGTCAAAATCAAATTCCAAACAGCTGCTGTTTTTTTTGTTCTGGAATCTTCATAGTTAACTTTTGGGATCAGGTTTAAATGTGCTTTAATTATAATAGCAATAAATGTTAATAAGTTTTACTTTGTATTAAATATCTGTCTACTATTAATGTTGACTATTCTTCATAAAGAAGTAAAGTGGCTGATCAACTGAACAACTACAGGAAGTGTGTGTTTCCAAGTTGTAGCAATTGCTTTTTTGCACAATGCATAAATTATTGTGTAAACTCCCTTCTTTTAACTGAAGGAAATTAGTATGTAATGTGTGTTTTAATGTTTAAGCTCTGTTCTTGTATAATAGTTCTTAACTTTTTTAGCAGGTACAAGAAGGATTTAAAGAATGCAAGTCATGTAAAAAATCTCAGATTTAGGTTGATTATTGATTTCAGATTGCTGAGTACTAATAATGGACATTTAATGTTACTTTTTTTTGGTTGAGACACCATTGTTGCTCAATAAAAGCTCTGGGAGAGAGAGAAGAAACTATTTATTAGGCTTGATTATGTCCTAACAGAAATTTGGTTGTTGCCCTTTTTTTAAGGCATTTTTAATTCAATTTTCAACTTAGACTGTGTATTTTACTAGATTAATATTAGATTTTATATAATTAAAATATAATGTAATTATATAATTAATATAAAGTAATATTTTTGTAAACCAGTCTATTCAACGCTATTCTTTATTGGAGCATTTGGCTACTCCTAACCCTGCTTTCCCTCCTAGTGTTAGACGACTCTGTACTGGGTTTGGGGTTCAAGCTGTGTCTGATCCACTCATACCAGCACAACACACACTAACACACCACCACCATGTCAGTGTCACTGCAGTGCTGAGAATGATCCACCACCTAAATAATACCTGCTCTGTGGTGGTCCTGTGGGGGTCCTGACCATTGAAGAACAGGGTGAAAGCAGGCTAAAAAGATATGTAAAGAAACTGATAGACTACAGTCAGTAATTGTTGAACTACAAAGTGCTTCGATATGGTAAGTGGAGCTGATAAAATGGACAGTGAGTGTAGAAACAAGGAGGTGGTTGTAATGTTATGGCTGATCAGTGTAATATATATATACGGGCGGAGAAATGAAGCGCGGAACCAATGTTTTAACGTCGGAATCTTTTCACGGTGTACAATAAACAAACCGTGCTTTCAGGTTAGAAGTATTCATTCTGACAGAGTCTAGATCAGGGGTGACCAATACATCGATCGCAATCTACCAGTCGATCGCACAGTGCACGCTGGTACATCGCGCCTCATTCAAACAGATCAACGTGACTGACATGAAATGTGGCCACTGTTTGTTTAATCTGCGGTTTGTTATCTGACATTCATATGAAACGCTGCACTTAGGTGAAACAAGCCACTTAAATTACAAATATAGAAAATTTCACTGGATCCTGTAAAAACTACATTTCTACAACTCTACATGAAAAGATGCTGTAACCATAAAAGAATTAGATAGCATCAGTTTTGAAACTTCCACATATTTGACTGCCAAATATTTGACAGCTTTTTCGGATCAACCTACTTGTGTGAATCGACCTTTTCCCACATGAAAATGATGAAGTGTAAATATGGCCCCACCCTTACTGATGAACACCTGAAAAACTGCTTGAGAATCAGTATCAGCAGCTCCTGTCCAGATACATAAACCTGACTGATACCATTCAGAGCAAATCATCAGAATTAGGTCAGTGTGAATTTTCAGTCACTTGCCCTGTAAAGCTGAACATCAATACAGGAACTGAAGCGCATTTAGAAAGCTTCAAAGCTTTTTTAAACAATGATGAGGCCAACCTTAAAAAGTAGATGGTGATGACCTGGAGACTGAAACAGTAGATCTCAAGCCATGAAAGTGTGTGAACCCCTGGTCTAGATGTACAGAAGATAAATGTGGATGTGGATACAGAGGTATTTGACAGGGATGGAAAAAAAAACAGCCACTAATACTGTGATAAGACCTGAACTCTCACAAATCACGTTTTTGGCACAGATTCAACTTTATCTTTTTTGCAAAGTGTTTGCAAAATGTATTTAATTTTTTTATATTTGAAATAGCAGACTGATTGAAGGAGCAGTTTAGTGATATGTCAAAAAGTGGTTTGATAAAGTACAACAGAAATGACTGGAATAAAGGTGAAAGGAACATTCATGATCAAGTTATTTCAACAAAGTTAAACTTGACCTATTTTTGTCAGCATTTTGTTGAGGGGGGGCATGAAAATGTTTCATCTTCCAAAGGGGGGCGTGACAGAAAAAGTTTGAGAACCACTGCAGTAGACAGTGAAGCTACAGAAGGGGGTTCTGTGTGAACATGTACTCCAGTGTTATCAGCTTAATGGTTCTGTTATCACTGAACAGCCCAGTCTATACATTTAGCAGAAGCTCTGTTTTGATGCACCAGTCTGTCTGTTTTTCCATGTAATTTAATAAACAATACCATTCATTGTGTACTCAGCTTATGTGCCTCTCAGGCTGCATCCCAAATGACTTCCTGTTTACAGTGTCATGACCTTAAAATAAGGAATAGCGTCTCACCTCTGAAGTTTGATTCTCAAATTACAAAAAGCAGAAGTAGATAGGAATAGCTGTTTAAAAATATTTGCTTACTGTGAAAAGCAGCTCTGAAAATGTTTTCTAATTATCAGTGCGTCACTTTACTGATGTTAATGACTTGTTGCTAAGAGAAAAGGTTTCTAAAATGCAGCAAGCTTATTTGTATTGTATTACTTGTTTAGACTGTAAGAATTAATTGCCTTCCCACACTTTTAGGAAGCAGATTCAATTTTAAAACCATTTATACACTTTAACTAAGATTTAGGTTAGAAAAAAACTTCACTCTTGTTTTAAAGAAATCAGTCCAAAGTTATTTTGGATTTATATTTGAGGCTGGGTGCAGGAATATGGTGAAAAAGGATTTTATACAACAGTTAGTTCCGACCTTACAATCTGATTGGTTGAGAAGCATTCTAACTGTGCTGATATTCGTGATAACAGCATGGCCTTTTCACACCACAACTGTATTACTCCGCTGATGCATTGCCAGTAACGACAAGCTTCATGCACACAAACGCGCACGCAGGCGACACAGACCTTATTCCCGTTTTAAATCCGTTATCTGATATACAATCTAGTGCACTGTGTAGGGAACATAAATCCGCGATCTGATACAATCTAGTGCATTATGTAGGGAACATAAATCCGCGATCGGATACACAATCTAGTGCACTATGTAGGGAACTTTAATGTGTTTGTAACACGAACAGTTAGCTTAATAGCCCAGTTAGCAGCTCCTAAGAGTTCTGTTAGGAGCTGACAGATATCCTTTGGTGTGTGTGAGAGGTTTTTTATTTCTTTTTTTCCCTTCGGAGGTTCTTGCCTTCTTCTTCTTGTTGTTCTTACCTCCCTAAAATTAGTTTTTGCAACTTGGGATGTCTGCTTTGTAGTGTTAAACTTTATATTCGTTGTGGAACTACTTTTTGGCGGAAGGTATTGTCAGTATTAAAGCATATTTAATATGAAATTCAGGGCTTCTTTGATTTATTTTCTTTCTTTATTTTGTAAAAGCTGTTGTATAAAAGCAATAGAACACTTGAGGTTGTGTGTTATCACGAATAACATCACGGCTGTGATGATCTACGGCACTCGCCTTCGGCTCGTGCCTGCGACCAAATCGCTGCTGTTATTCGTGATAACACACTCCCTCTCGTGTTCTATTGCTTAATTAAACCACATGTTGCATATGCAAGTGTGTTGAAATGATTCTCAGCACTGCAGTGACAATGACATGGTGGTGGTGTGTTAGTGTGTGTTGTGCTGGTATGAGTGGATCAGACACAGCAGCGCTGCTAGAGTTTTTCAATACCGTGTCCACTCACTGTCCACTCTATTAGACACTCCTACCTGGTTTGTCCACTTTGTAGAAAGTGAAGCTGAGAAACTGATGGACTACAGTCAGTAATTGTAGAACTTCAAAGTGCTTCTATATGGTAGATGGAGCTGATAAAATTGACAGCGAGTGTAGAAACAAGGAGGTGGTCATAATGTTTGTAATCGGTGTATATACTGACATAGGCCATTGTCCAGTCAAGTTTGCCATACAAATCTAGACAAGGCCATTGTCTTGTCAAGTAGTACAAGGCATGATCTTGGAGGCTGGAGAATGTTTGGCAGTATGTAGATAGTAAAATAAAAAAGTAAGATTATCTTCACATTTATACAACAGACACATTGAAGCTAGTTTGGACTCAGCTTTGGCTCAGTCAAGCTTAAATAAGTTATGACCTTAACCCCAAAATAATATGTTGACTGTTCTTAAAAATCATTTCAATGCCAAAAAGACCTACCAAAATGCTTCCCATGCTGCCAAATAAAATAATCAAACATCCATCCAGAGTTGTGCCAGAAGCTTATTGATGGCTGTCACAAGCAGCTGATCAATTTACAAAGAGCTTATTGACATATAACCTAATTTTAGGTGTGTGTGTGTGTGTGTTTGTGTGTGTGTTTTTGACCCAGCAGGCTTAGTCATATTCTTACAATAATATGAATAATTATGGAAGTCACAGAAAAAGTACATTTGCGGAAATGGTAAAAGGCCCAAGACCGTCATGACATGTCCCTTACAAGGGCACAACTGTAATTCTCTAAATGATTAATTTGTCATTGAGAACCATGGATTTATTCTTGAAATGTCCAGTGTGTATATGTATGGAAAGCTGATGTTGTGGAGAAGAGTTGATTCATACTGAAGACAAACTTGTCCAATCTAAACAGCTGGAAAATACTAATGCAAAACTGGGTGGGAAACAGTTTGTATATTCCACGTTTGTGCATGTCTTTTTTTTTTTGGTGCAACATTATGGAAAACATAGCGCCTGTTTCTTTGACACACATTTGCACAACAGGCAACAGGAACACACACTGAGCTATAGTGACGCAGGCTGCATATTTGGAAAGGCTACGAACGCCTGACCTGCCCTCTCCACATTCTCACTGCCAGTGCTTTTGCCTTCCTCTCTATCTATATGAACAGTATATTTGTGTGTGTTGAGTGTGCACTTCCCAGATTTTAGGATGGCTCTGTGAGTAGTTTCTGTTCTACTTGTGAGTAAAGTGGATTGAACAGCCCATTAATCACAAGTCTTTTTCTGCTTGTCTTTTTCGGTTGTCATGTGCATATAAATGGTTGGAGTTATGCCTGTACATGTGAGATTTGACTGTTCATCTGGACAAGTTGCATGGGTTCAAGGTGTGGGATTAGAGCTGTGTGGTTTGTTGATAATGAAATGGGTTTACAAAGTGGGGGGCTTAACTTGTGTCCCTACAGCTCTGCCAGTAATCTGTACAGTAATTATTTCCTGAGAGTAATCCTGTGTACCAATAATCTAACAATGCAAGTCTTTCATTGTCCTTTGTAGATGTACATTCACCACATATACTGTAGCCCTAATAGCCTTTTTCAAGAGGTGTACTCTTTGTTCGGACAGCACAGTTTGCTGATGTAGATTGATTGTAGAAAAAATTAAATATGATTACAATTTCTGTACCGTCACTGCAATTCAGATTGAGAAGCAGCTTCCATTTCACCCTTGTTTGTGGCTACAGGAGCCTGCATGATCTAATGTCTGTGGCAATTAACCTTGACTTAAATCCTTATATGAAATTTAGGGTACACTGGAAGGGTGCCTTTCAATTAAAATATTTTGTTTCTTTATTTATTTTTCAATATACATCAAAAACATTGTGTACGGGCGCCTAGGTGGCACACCAGCACCGAGTTTCTGCACTCCTCTGTTCGAAACTCTGTGTTGCCTCCGGTCGGCTGGGCGCCATCTAGCGGGCATATTTGGCAGTGCCTGCAGCAGATACTAATTGGGCATCGTATCTGCAGGGTGGGGCCGGACTATGTGTGGGTCTTCATACGCTGTGTAAGGACCCTGATTGGTGGAAGAGACGCGTGTGCAGAAAGCAGGGGCGAGAAGAGGAGGGCTGTACACGTGTCGGAAGAGGCGTGTACAGCGATGTGCTCTCCTTGGATGCAATCTGGTATCTCTGGTAGCAGCGGAAGACAAAATTGAGTGCACTAAATCGGGAGGAAAATGGGGAGAAAATACAAAATGTTTTGGTAGCCTTCTACTTTACTGTAAACAATTGAAGCTGAAACTGACATATTGGGTGTGTTTGAAAACCTAGGGAGCTGCCTTGCTGTCTTACTGTCTACATAGGCAGCTGCCTCAGTAGAGAGGATTCTAGTAAGTCAATGACTTATAAGTCAGGTTATTCGAACGCACTACTTAGATAGCGCTTCCATCGCGTTTCGCGTTTAGCATTTAGCATCTTGCCATTAAAAACAATGAACTGAGGTAGCACAGCGCTAACGCTAACGTCAATATAACATTTCCCTTTATGTACCGATAATGGTTACATTTCCTGACAAGCTCGAACTTGCAAATAAAAACACTCGGCAAAAGTTTATACAAGTTAAAAATCAGTAATATTTTATTTACGTTTAAAAATTTCTCCGACCCGTCAGCAATGTTTATTTTTCTGTGAGAGCCGACCCGCAATGAACGCTGTTGCCTTGATCACTAAGGACGCTTCCGATGCTCACTCGTTCTTGAGCCAAAATAACATTGAAATATGAAGATGCCTCAGAAGTGAGGATTTTAAGTCATCTAGGATTTCGAACAGCCTCCTTCTCGGGAGCGCGCACAGGATGACGTCAAATGCTGCCTATGTAGACAGCTCCCTAGCTTTTCGAACACCCATTATTTAAAAAAAAAACAAGGAAAAAAAATCATGAATTAAAATACTGGTAGTCTTAACTTAATATTTTGTAGCACAGCCTTTGAAGGCAATGACTGCATTGCAGAATGGTCCAACGTTTTCTTCCCATCCATTTATGGGTACTTTCTGATATGTGTTTCGGCTCATTATCCTGCTGGAAGATCTAAGAGTGAGGCGCAGCTTTCCGATAAAGGGCTGTAAATTCAGCTTTAAAATGCTTTGAAAGTTTCCTGACTTTACTGTGATCTGCACAGATTAAACCAAATGAAACCCAGCATCCAAGTAAGCAAAGCAACCTCAAAACATTAATGAGCGTGTTTCCCAGTAGGAATGCCATCTTAAGGACTGACAACTTATAAGCTTGATGTGTTTAATCTATTTCCATTGCAAACAGGTGTATAAAATCAATTACATAAACTATATTTAACAATACAATTTTTTGGCACAGATCTGTTTCAGCATGACTAGGCCCCTATTTACAAAGTAAGATCTATAAAGCCTTGGCTTAATGAGATTGGTGTTAATTAACTGCCCAGAGCACTCACCTCAGTTTCACTCAACATCTTTTAGATGAATTGAAATGTCAATTGCTAGTCAGGCTTTGTCAAACATGAACTTACAAATGCTCTTTTAACCGAATTGGAACAAATTCCAACAGACAGCCCAAAATACCTCTGGGAAGGCTTTTCACGAGATTTGGGAGTGTATTATAGCCACAGAGTGGTTGTTGTTTTTGGAATAGAATGAAATACCTTAAATGATTTAGTGGATTTTTAGGTCAGTGTGACCTAATTAAAAATCTAAAGTGAACCAGACTGTACTTGGAAGGAAGTGGCAAAAACAAGTCTGTGGGAGTTAATGGGTGATTTTTGTTTATGCTGTTAAACCATGCTGATTGTCAAAATACGTTTTTCCATCTTTTAACGTTTAAAAGTCAGTTTGCTCTGTCTTCATCTAAAACAGTTAATGCAAATGTGTTTTTTTGCATTATTCATGCCTAACTGTATGTTTACAATAACTATAATACTGTATAAGAACTTTTGGCTGACTTACATGTTTAGTTAAAAATATTGCTAAATGGCCGCTCAGGTGGCGCAGCGGTAAAAACACGCGCTGGAACCAGAGCTGGGATCTCGAAAACATCGTATCGAGTCTCGGCTCTGCCTGCCGGCTGGACTGAGCAGCCACGTGAACAACGATTGGCCTGATGTTCAGATAAGGGTGGGATATTAAAAAGCCGGATAGGGACTCTCTCATAACTAATGCAATTACGACCTCTGCTGGCTGATTGATGGCGCCTGCACAGAGGCGGGGAAAGAGTGCATATTAGGGTGTGTCTCTCCGTACACAGTGCTGATGCTTTTGTAATGTGCACATCTGGTTGAAAAATGCATGGACGTCTCTGGAAAAGATGACATCTTTGCCATGCCATCACAGAAGTGTAAATTACCTTTGCCAGGGGCACTGACACAGCCCCATACTCATGACCCTGGCTTTTGGACTTGTTGCTTATAACGGTCTGGATGCTTCTTTTTGTCTTTGTTCTGGAGCACACAGCATCCATTTCTTCCAAAAAAGATCTAAAATAAAAATTTGTCTGAGCACAGTAGATGTTTCTACTGAGTGATGGTCCATCCCAGATGCCTTAAAGCACAGAGAACTTGATGCTGCTTCTGGACATGGTTAATTTGAGTCTTTGTCACACAGTAAGGTTTTAAGTGGCTTTTTAGTTTTTTTTAACCTAAAATAAGCGGCCACAAATTGCCCTGTTCCAACATTTGTGTTGCAGACCTGAAATGCAGGAATGGATGTATATTAACAAGTGAAACAAAGCTAACCAGACAAAACATGAAATATCTTGGGTTCATACTGTATGCAATGAAATAAAAAGTCGATGTAAATTTTCTGATTTAGTGTTTGGTTTTTGACACGTAAAACCTTATGTAGAGTAAAAATCCTAACATATTAGCATCTTAAACATGTCTAAGGAATAGCACCATGCAGCCAGCCTGGAAAAAAAGCTACACCATGACCTCGCCAGTGGCCGAGGCAATATTTCTTCTGCCAGACACACAGTATAATACATAGATGGGGGTAGTGTAATACAAGTGTTATTAATGAAGTGCATTAAACAAGGACACAGCACTTTTATACAGTGCCTTGAAAAATGTATTCCCCAACTTCTGCAATGACTGTTGTAACCTGAGGTTACTATTAATGTGACTACATTTTTTAGTTGGAAATTGAATTTGTAAAGACAAGTAAATACATCCATTTAGTATACAATGTTCAATGTTTTACAATCGTGAGTATAACCTGATTTTTACACCATGTGTGCGGAATTAATATGCTGGTGTCTGGTTTTTATTTTAGTTAATTGTGGCATGTACAAATGTTTGGACAGCCTACAAAGTCATTAATCTTACCTTACCTTAACCATACCTTAACAGACATTAGAGTTTACCATGATTCATCTGGCCAGCTAAGAGTCTTGATTTTTCTTTGCATAAAAGAAAAAAAACACATACCGTCTGATGTATTCTTGGGAGATGGGAAAAGAGTGCTGTCAGGGTGTGTCTCTCCATACACAGTGCTGATCTGCATTGCACTCATCAAAGTGCAGGTGCAAAAGTGCAATAGTTAATTCTCCTCAATCAGAGGAGCGGTCGGCATTGGTGGGGAAAGGAAGCATGACGCAATTGGGCAATTGGACGCGCTAAAAGGGAGAAAAAGGGAGAAAATGCATAAACAAAATATATAAAAAAGAAATGTTTTTTTGCCACTAGCTGCCACACAACCCTGAAGTATATGAAATCACCCAGTGTTTAACAGTTGGCAAGGTTTTTATCACCATTTTTTAATTAAATTGTGTTCGCTTTGTTTAGTTATACTAAATTAGTTTGCAAAATGCCTCTGGCTTGTGTAACAGTTCATTTGCATAAATCTGGTATTAATTTTGTGATGTTGCAGGCAAGATTAGCTTGAAGATGACTCTTGTATGCTGATTAGGTTTGTGCAAGCAACACTAAACACTACAGTGGTGTACGACCACTTGTGTGAGCTTAACATTCCTGCAGGCCACTCTCCTGTCATATGAGGGTTTTGCTTTGTCTTTCTGGCTAGAATACAAGCACATCTGAGAGTTATGGCCCTACCTTGCATTGTAGGAATCAATTAGCTATATTTAAAAAGGTAGACACGGTGTAAAGCAACTAAATAAATGAATGAATATTTGAAAAGTTTGATGTTTTATGTGCTGATCTAGTGAAAATTCCTAACCTGCCTGACAAGAGTTAATGAATCAATCACGGCTTAAAGAGTTCATTACGTTTTGGGACTTTTGCACATGCCACAATTACTATTTTACATTTCTCCAAATAACTTATTAAATAAAAAGTAAATGTACAAAAACATTTGCTGTATGTATGTATGTATATATATATATATATATATATATATATATATATATATATATATATATATATATATATATACTGTATATATTTATATATATATTTATATATATATATATATATATATATATATACAGTGTATCACAAAAGTGAGTACACCCCTCACATTTCTGCAAATATTTCATTATATCTTTTCATGGGACAACACTATAGACATGAAACTTGGATATAACTTAGAGTAGTCAGTGTACAGCTTGTATAGCAGTGTAGATTTACTGTCTTCTGAAAATAACTCAACACACAGCCATTAATGTCTAAATAGCTGGCAACATAAGTAAGTACACCCCACAGTGAACATGTCCAAATTGTGCCCAAATGTGTCTTTGTTCCTCCCTGGTGTCATGTGTCAAGGTCCCAGGTGTAAATGGGGAGCAGGGCTGTTAAATTTGGTGTTTTGGGTACAATTCTCTCATACTGGCCACTGGATATTCAACATGGCACCTCATGGCAAAGAACTCTCTGAGCATGTGAGAAATAGAATTGTTGCTCTCCACAAAGATGGCCTGGACTATAAGAAGATTGCTAACACCCTGAAACTGAGCTACAGCATGGTGGCCAAGGTCATACAGCGGTTTTCAAGGACAGGTTCCACTCGGAACAGGCTTCGCCAAAGTCGACCAAAGAAGTTGAGTCCACGTGTTTGGCGTCATATCCAGAGGTTGGCTTTAAAAAATAGACACATGAGTGCTGCCAGCATTGCTGCAGAGGTTGAAGACGTGGGAGATCAGCCTGTCAGTGCTCAGACCATACGCCGCTCACTGCATCAACTCGGTCTGCATGGTCGTCATCCCAGAAGGAAGCTGACGCACAAGAAAGCCAGCAAACAGTTTGCTGAAAACAAGCAGTCCAAGAACATGGATTACTGGAATGCCCTGTGGTCTGACGAGACCAAGATAAACTTGTTTGGTTCAGATGGTGTCCAGCATGTGTGGCGGCGCCCTGGTGAGAAGTACCAAGACAACTGTATCTTGCCTACAGTCAAGCATGGTGGTGGTAGCATCATGGTCTTGGGCTGCATGAGTGTTGCTGGCACTGGGGAGCTGCAGTTCATTGAGGGAAACATGAATTCCAACATGTACTGTGACATTCTGAAACAGAGCATGATCCCCTCCCTTCGAAAACTGGGCCTCATGGCAGTTTTCCAACAGGATAACGACCCCAAACACAACCTCCAAGATGACAACTGCCTTGCTGAGGAAGCTGAAGGTAAAGGTGATGGACTAAACCCAATTGAGCACCTGTGGCGCATCCTCAAGTGGAAGGTGGAGGAGTTCAAGGTGTCTAACATCCACCAGCTCCGTGATGTCATCATGGAGGAGTGGAAGAGGATTCCAGTAGCAACCTGTGCAGCTCTGGTGAATTCCATGCCCAGGAGGGTTAAGGCAGTGCTGGATAATAATGGTGGTCACACAAAATATTGACACTTTGGGCACAATTTGGACATGTTCACTGTGGGGTGTACTCACTTATGTTGCCAGCCATTTAGACATTAATGGCTGTGTGTTGAGTTATTTTCAGAAGACAGTAAATCTACACTGCAATACAAGTTGTACACTGACTACTCTAAGTTATATCCAAGTTTCATGTCTATAGTGTTGTCCCATGAAAAGATAGAATGAAATATTTGCAGAAATGTGAGGGGTGTACTCACTTTTGTGATACACTGTATATATATATATATATATATATATATATATATATATATATACAGTGTATCACGAAAGTGAGTACACCCCTCACATTTCTGCAAATATTTCATTATATCTTTTCATGGGACAACACTATAGACATGAAACTTGGATATAACTTAGAGTAGTCAGTGTACAGCTTGTATAGCAGTGTAGATTTACTGTCTTCTGAAAATAACTCAACACACAGCCATTAATGTCTAAATAGCTGGCAACATAAGTGAGTACACCCCACAGTGAACATGTCCAAATTGTGCCCAAATGTGTCGTTGTCCCTCCCTGGTGTCATGTGTCAAGGTCCCAGGTGTAAATGGGGAGCAGGGCTGTTAAATTTGGTGTTTTGGGTACAATTCTCTCATACTGGCCACTGGATATTCAACATGGCACCTCATGGCAAAGAACTCTCTGAGGATGTGAGAAATAGAATTGTTGCTCTCCACAAAGATGGCCTGGGCTATAAGAAGATTGCTAACACCCTGAAACTGAGCTACAGCATGGTGGCCAAGGTCATACAGCGGTTTTCCAGGACAGGTTCCACTCGGAACAGGCTTCGCCAGGGTCGACCAAAGAAGTTGAGTCCACGTGTTCGGCGTCATATCCAGAGGTTGGCTTTAAAAAATAGACACATGAGTGCTGCCAGCATTGCTGCAGAGGTTGAAGACGTGGGAGGTCAGCCTGTCAGTGCTCAGACCATACACCGCATACTGCATCAACTCGGTCTGCATGGTCGTCATCCCAGAAGGAAGCTGACGCACAAGAAAGCCCGCAAACAGTTTGCTGAAGACAAGCAGTCCAAGAACATGGATTACTGGAATGCCCTGTGGTCTGACGAGACCAAGATAAACTTGTTTGGCTCAGATGGTGTCCAGCATGTGTGGCGGCGCCCTGGTGAGAAGTACCAAGACAACTGTATCTTGCCTACAGTCAAGCATGGTGGTGGTAGCATCATGGTCTTGGGCTGCATGAGTGTTGCTGGCACTGGGGAGCTGCAGTTCATTGAGGGAAACATGAATTCCAACATGTACTGTGACATTCTGAAACAGAGCATGATCCCCTCCCTTCGAAAACTGGGCCTCATGGCAGTTTTCCAACAGGATAACGACCCCAAACACAACCTCCAAGATGACAACTGCCTTGCTGAGGAAGCTGAAGGTAAAGGTGATGGACTAAACCCAATTGAGCACCTGTGGCGCATCCTCAAGTGGAAGGTGGAGGAGTTTAAGGTGTCTAACATCCACCAGCTCCGTGATGTCATCACGGAGGAGTGGAAGAGGATTCCAGTAGCAACCTGTGCAGCTCTGGTGAATTCCATGCCCAGGAGGGTTAAGGCAGTGATAATAATGGTGGTCACACAAAATATTGACACTTTAGGCACAATTTGGACATGTTCACTGTGGGGTGTACTCACTTATGTTGCCAGCTATTTAGACATTAATGGCTGTGTGTTGAGTTATTTTCAGAAGACAGTAAATCTACACTGCTATACAAGTTGTACACTGACTACTCTTAGTTATATCCAAGTTTCATGTCTATAGTGTTGTCCCATGAAAAGATATAATGAAATATTTGCAGAAATGTGAGGGGTGTACTCACTTTCGTGATACACTGTATATATATATATATATATATATATATATATATATATATACAGTGCCTTGCAAAAGTATTCAGCCCCCTTGAACTTTTCAACCTTTTGCCACATTTCAGGCTTCAAACATAACGATATGAAATTGTAATTTTTTGTGAAGAATCAACAACAAGTGGGACACAATCGTGAAGTGGAATGAAATTTATTGGATATTTTGAACTTTTTTTTAGAAATAAAAAACTAAAAAGTGGGGCGTGCAATATTATTCAGCCCCTTTACTTTCAGTGCAGCAAACTCACTCCAGAAGTTCAGTGAGGATCTCTGAATGATCCAATGTTGACCTAAATGACTGATGGTGATAAATAGAATCCACCTGTGTGTAATCAAGTCTCCGTATAAATGCACCTGCTCTGTGACAGTCTCGGAGTTCTGTTTAAAGCGCAGAGAGCATCATGAAGACCAAGGAACACACCAGGCAGGTCCGAGATACTGTTGTGGAGAAGTTTAAAGCCGGATTTGGATACAAAAAGATTTCCCAAGCTTTAAACATCTCAAGGAGCACTGTGCAAGCGATCATATTGAAATGGAAGGAGTATCAGACCACTGCAAATCTACCAAGACCCGGCCGTCCCTCTAAACTTTCAGCTCAAACAAGGAGAAGACTGATCAGAGATGCAGCCAAGACGCCCATGATCACTCTGAATGAACTGCAGAGATCTACAGCTGAGGTGGGAGACTCTGTCCATAGGACACAATCAGTCGTACACTGCACAAATCTGGCCTTTATGGAAGAGTGGCAAGAAGAAAGCCATTTCTCAAAGATATCTATAAAAAGTCACCTGGGAGACACACCAAACATGTGGAAGAAGGTGCTCTGGTCAGATGAAACCAAAATCGAACTTTTTGGCCACAATGCAAAACGTTATGTTTGGCGTAAAAGCAACACAGCTCATCACCCTGAACACACCATCCCCACTGTCAAACATGGTGGTGGCAGCATCATGGTTTGGGCCTGCTTTTCTTCAGCAGGGACAGGGAAGATGGTTAAAATTGATGGGAAGATGGATGGAGCCAAATACAGGACCATTCTGGAAGAAAACCTGTTGCAGTCTGCAAAAGACCTGAGACTGGGACGGAGATTTATCTTCCAACAAGACAATGATCCAAAACATAAAGCAAAATCTACAATGGAATGGTTCACAAATAAACGTATCCAGGTGTTAGAATGGCCAAGTCAAAGTCCAGACCTGAATCCCATCGAGAATCTGTGGAAAGAGCTGAAAACTGCTGTTCACAAACGCTC
Organism: Trichomycterus rosablanca; assembly: GCF_030014385.1. Lineage (NCBI taxonomy): Eukaryota > Metazoa > Chordata > Actinopteri > Siluriformes > Trichomycteridae > Trichomycterus > Trichomycterus rosablanca. Next base: position 31,581,940 of record NC_085991.1, on the reverse strand, counting down.
TCCATCCAACCTCACTGAGCTCGAGCTGTTTTGCAAGGAAGAATGGGCAAAAATTTCTGTCTCTCGATGTGCAAAACTGATAGAGACATACCCCAAGCGACTTGCAGCTGTAATCGCAGCAAAAGGTGGCGCTACAAAGTATTAACGCAAGGGGGCTGAATAATATTGCACGCCCCACTTTTCAGTTTTTTATTTCTAAAAAAAGTTTAAAATATCCAATAAATTTCGTTCCACTTCACGATTGTGTCCCACTTGTTGTTGATTCTTCACAAAAAATTACAATTTCATATCTTTATGTTTAAAGCCTGAAATGTGGCAAAAGGTTGAAAAGTTCAAGGGGGCTGAATACTTTTGCAAGGCACTGTATATATATATACACACACACACACATATTACATTTACATTTACATTTTCAGCATTTAGCAGACGCTTACACCAAAGCGACTTACACAATGAGCGGAACACAATGAGCAATTGAGGGTTAAGGGCCTTGCTCAGGGACCCAACAGTGGCAACTTGGTGGTGGCGGGGCTTGAACCGGCAACCTTCTGCTTACTAGTCCAGTACCTTAACCACTGAGTTACCACTGGCATACATATATATATATATATATATATATATACACACACACACACACACACACACACACACACACACACACACACACACACACACACACACACACACACACACACACACACACACACACACACATATATATATTTGTATGCATTTTCCCTATTTTCCTCCCGATTTAGTGCACTAAATTTTGTCCTTACAACAGCGTACGAAGACCCACCAACCCACACATAGTCCGGCCCCTACCCTGCAGATACGGTGGCCAATTAGTATCTGCTGCAGGCACTGCCAATTATGCTTGCCAGATGCCGACCGGAGGCAACACCGAGTTTGGAACCGAGGAGTCCAGAAACTCTGTGCTGGTGTGCGTGCTAGTTGAATATCCCGCTGCGCCAGCTGGGCGCCCTGCTGTAAATATTTATTTTAAAATATTTATTTGTCCAGGGGTGCTCAGACTTTTGCATACAACTGGGTGTGTGTGTGAGTGACAGACAGAGAGACATACAGACAGGCCGACACAGAAAGAGATGAGAGATGGAAAAATGTACCGACCGATCTATTCATAAATAGAAAGAGGCAGACAGGCAGAGATAGAGTATGTTCACCTTATATACTGACTTTGCTGCTTTTCACACCTATACAATTAGAACAGGAAATGAGTGGGCTTAAAAGAGGAAGTGTGTCCATCGCGTGATTAGGCAAGCATTCTGACTCGATTCTACTCTTCCTTCCTCTCTTTCTCTCTTTCTCTCTCTCTCTCTCTCTCTCTCTCTCTCTCTCTCTCTCTCTCTCTCTCTCTCTCTCTCTCTCTCTCTCGCTCTCGCTCTCGCTCTCGCTCTCGCTCTCTTTCATTTGCTCTCTCTTTTTGTCCCGTTATCTACTTTGTATCGTCTTATTCTCATTTTCATGCCATCCTCCATGATTAAAACTTTGGTTTTCTATTATCTAGCATTGAATTGCATTTGCCAACAAGGGCCAAGTTGTGATGGCTAGACGACTGGGTCTCCAAAACTGCAGCTCTTGTGGGGTGTTCCCGGTTTGCATTGGTCAGTATTTATCAAAAGTGGTGCACGTAGGGAGCGAAGTCTGGCCTGATAGAAAGGTGTCAGAATACACAGTGCATCGCAGTTGCAGGGCTGTTTTGGCAGCAAAAGGGGGACCAACACAATATTAGGAAGGTGGTCATAATGTTGTGCCTGAATGGTGTATGTTTTTGTATTGGAAATCTGACAAGTATTCACCCATTACAGAAAGATGTTTCATTTCCAATCAGGGCGGCATGGTGGCTCAGTGGGTAGCACCGTCACCTCACAGCAAGAACGTCCTGGGTTTGATCAGGTGGGGCGGTCTGGGTCCTTTACTGTGTGGAGTTTGCATGTTCTTCCAGTGTCTGTGTGGGTTTCCTCCCACAGTCCAAAAACATGCAAGTGAGGTGAATTGGAGATACAAAATTGTCCATGACTGTAATTGACGTTAAACTTGTGAACTGATGAATCTTGTGCAAATGAGTAACTACCGTTTCTGTCATGAATGTAACCGAAGTGTGTAAAACATGACGTTAAAATCCTAATAAATATATTGATTAATGTCAGTTTGTGAGTCTTTATGGTTCAAATTGACACAAATTGCTGTCTCCATTCTTGATGTTTTTGCTTTAATGAAATGACTAAAAGGGCCATGTTTCAAATCACATACCACTGAATTAAACAGAATATACTAATTGGTACACTACCCATCATGTTAACATATTGTTTAGAACTGAAGTATGTAGTTTGAAATGCATTTCCAGTCATCTATGCTCATTGTAGGACAAACATTCACTGGTTAAACCAATGATGGGGTAATCATATACAGTGTATCACAAAAGTGAGTACACCCCTCACATTTCTGCAGATATTTAAGTATATCTTTTCATGGGACAACACTGACAAAATGACACTTTGAGACAATGAAAAGTAGTCTGTGTGCAGCTTATATAACAGTGTAAATTTATTCTTCCCTCAAAATAACTCAATATACAGCCATTAATGTCTAAACCACCGGCAACAAAAGTGAGTACACCCCTAAGAGACTACACCCCTAAATGTCCAAATTGAGCACTGCTTGTCATTTTCCCTCCAAAATGTCATGTGATTTGTTAGTGTTACTAGGTCTCAGGTGTGCATAGGGAGCAGGTGTGTTCAATTTAGTAGTACAGCTCTCACACTCTCTCATACTGGTCACTGAAAGTTCCAACATGGCACCTCATGGCAAAGAACTCTCTGAGGATCTTAAAAGACGAATTGTTGCGCTACATGAAGATGGCCAAGGCTACAAGAAGATTGCCAACACCCTGAAACTGAGCTGCAGCACAGTGGCCAAGATCATCCAGCGTTTTAAAAGAGCAGGGTCCACTCAGAACAGACCTCGCGTTGGTCGTCCAAAGAAGCTGAGTGCACGTGCTCAGCGTCACATCCAACTGCTGTCTTTGAAAGATAGGCGCAGGAGTGCTGTCAGCATTGCTGCAGAGATTGAAAAGGTGGGGGGTCAGCCTGTCAGTGCTCAGACCATACGCCGCACACTACATCAAATTGGTCTGCATGGCTGTCACCCCAGAAGGAAGCCTCTTCTGAAGTCTCTACACAAGAAAGCCCGCAAACAGTTTGCTGAAGACATGTCAACAAAGGACATTGATTACTGGAACCATGTACTATGGTCTGATGAGACCAAGATTAATTTGTTTGGTTCAGATGGTCTCAAGCATGTGTGGCGGCAATCAGGTGAGGAGTACAAAGATAAGTGTGTCATGCCTACAGTCAAGCATGGTGGTGGGAATGCCATGGTCTGGGGATGCATGAGTGCAGCAGGTGTTGGGGAGTTACATTTCATTGAGGGACACATGAACTCCAATATGTACTGTGAAATACTGAGCAGAGCATGATCCCCTCCCTCCAGAAACTGGGTCGCAGGGCAGTGTTCCAGCATGATAATGACTCCAAACACACCTCTAAGACGACCACTGCTTTATTGAAGAGGCTGAGGGTAAAGGTGATGGACTGGCCAAGCATGTCTCCAGACCTAAACCCAATAGAACATCTTTGGGGCATCCTCAAGCGGAAGGTGGAGGAGCGCAAAGTCTCGAATATCCGCCAGCTCCGTGATGTCGTCATGGAGGAGTGGAAAAGCATTCCAGTGGCAACCTGTGAAGCTCTGGTAAACTCCATGCCCAGGAGAGTTAAGGCAGTTCTGGGAAATAATGGTGGCCACACAAAATATTGACACTTCAGGAACTTTCACTAAGGGGTGTACTCACTTTTGTTGCCGGTGGTTTAGACATTAATGGCTGTATATTGAGTTATTTTGAGGGAAGAATAAATTTACACTGTTATATAAGCTGCACACCGACTACTTTTCATTGTGTCAAAGTGTCATTTTGTCAGTGTTGTCAAATGAAAAGATATACTTAAATATCTGCAGAAATGTGAGGGGTGTACTCACTTTTGTGATACACTGTATCTTGGAACCTCCAACAGTCTTACTCTAAAAAATATTGAAGTATTCTGAAAATAATCCAAAAATCTTTATAGATAATTATGATATAATTAGTGGAACAATTACTGTTTTAAATAGGCAATGATGGCAAGGTGCATAGAGATGCTGTTGCATCTAAACTCAGCTTTCCTCTTCCTGCCTTGTGTTGTGTTATTTTAAGACATTTTGGTTGACACAAACCATTGTGCAGCATGTGAGAGAGGGCATAAGAGAAATAGAAATGTGGAGTCAGGGCTGGGTTTCCTTGGGTGAGTGTGAAAGGAAGCGGGGGATGCGAATGTTTTTGATTATTCTGCAAAAGCACAGGAAATCTCTCTTAACAGAGAATAGGAAAAAATCTGCACCTTGTTATCATTATAGCTTTTACAGCTTCCTTATATCACGTCTGTATATCTACATTTAAGCTTTTTAAGTGTTCGAGTGTATCTTAGAGTTTTTCCATTACATACTAACTGACCTTTAATGACCCGAGCAACACTTGAGCAATAATAGCATGTAAGCTTGCTTTAGTGTCACGCTTGGGGAACTATTTGCACTTTTGAAAGTAATGATTTCTCTACACACGGTACCTTTATAACTCGTATGTAATACATTTTTAAAAATCTACAACCCCAAATCAGTTGGGACAATATGGAAAATGCAAATAAAATAAAAATGCAGTGTTCCTTACATTTACTTTGACTTTTGTTTGATTGCAGACAGGATGATCCTGAGATATTTCATGTTTTATCTGCTCAACTTCATTTCATTTATTAAAACACATCCATTCCTGCATTTCAGGCCTGCAACACATTCCAAAAAAGTTGGGACGGGAGCAATTTAGGGCTAGTAATGAGGTGAAAAAACTAAAGAATGATGTGATTCCAAACAGGTGATGTCAACATGTGATTGTATTCATGGTTTGGTACAAAAGCAGCATCCAGGAAAGGCTGAGACTTTGATGAGCAAAGATGATCAGAGGATCTCTCTTTGTCAACAAATGTGTGAAAAAATTATTGAAATGTTGAAAAACAATGTACCTCAAAGAAAGATTGGAAGGAATTTGCGTATTTCTCCCTCTGCAGTGCATAATATCATTAAACGATTCAAGGAATTGGGAGAAATTTTAGTGCGTAGGCCAAGGGTGCAAGCTTACTCTTACACTTCTGTGATGGCATCAATGCAGAAAAGTACATTGAGATCTTAGAGCAACAAATGCTGCCTTCAAGACGTCATCTTTTCCAGGGACGTTCATGCATTTTTCAACAAGACGATGCAAAACCACATGCTGCACACATTACAAAGGCATGGCTGCAGTCCTGACCTGTCCCCAATAGAGAATGTGTGGAGAATTTTGAAACGAAAAATGCGACAACGACGACCATGTACTGTTGCATATCTTAAGACGTGTTTGCAGAAAGAATGGGACAAAATAAAAGCTGAAACACTAAATCACTTGGTATCCTCAGTGCCAAAATGTCCTTTAAGTGTGGTGAAAAAGAATGGCAACATTACAAAGTGGTAAATGCTTTACTGTCCCAACTTTTTTTGGAATGTGTTGCAGACCTGAAATGCAGGAATGTATGTTTATTAATAAATGAAATGAGCAGATAAAACATGAAATATCTCAGGTTCATCCTGTCTGCAATCAAATTAAAGTCAAAGTAAATGTAAGAAACTCTGTGTTTTTTTATTATTTGTGTACTGTCCCAACTTTTTCTGATATGGGGTTGTAGTTTCTCATCATGACATGTTTAAAACAAATAAATTAAACCTAGATTTATTTAGTTAGGTTGGTAGAGTGGGGAGTTATTTCACTGATTCAGAGCCTTTAGAATTGAGTTGACTCCTAAGCTTTTTCCTGAATGCACACACGAATGTGGATTCAGCTGTTTGCTTTCTGTAATGATTTTTGACAAATCTTGATATTATTGGGTGCCCAGGTGGCGCAGCAGGAAATTCCGCTAGCACACCAGCGCTGAGATTCGGAACTCCTTGGTCTGAAACTCGGCATTGCCACTGGTCGGCTGGGCGCCATCTAGCAGGCATAATTGGCAGTGCCTGCAGCAGACACAGTTCTGCTAGGGTGAGATGACCGGACTATGCGGGTGGGGTCTTCATACGCTGTGTAAGGACCCTGATTGGCAGATAGAGAGGCACCTGTGCAGAGTGCATGGGTGAAAAAGGGTTCCGCTAAGGGCTGCACGTGGGTCGGAGGAGGCGTGAGCAGCAATCTACCCACCTTGACTGCAATCAGGGATCCCCCAGCAGCGGAGGACAAATTGACTATGCTAAATTGGGAGAAAAATTGGAGAAAATGCATAAATAAAAATAGGGAAAATTTATTATTATTATTATTTTATTGAAAAGAAAATATATGTTTGTTACTTTTTCTGAAACAGTTCATGGATCTAAATGAAACAAAACAGATAAAACATCAGATTTTAATGAAGTGACTTTCAATTAGAGTTTGAATTCTTATCTAAATGTCAACCAATATGTCTAAAGTTCTTTTGACCACCAGTCGTCTTTGTTCTTTGCCACGTCTTGTTATAAGGAAATGAAACTCCTGTAATGTTTTAGTGTAAATGAATGTATTACATTTTCCATTCTAGCTAAATTGTATTGTATTGCATGACTGTGACCTCAGGTTCTTCAGATCATCTAACTCATCAGGCAAGGGTCTCAGATCTACCTCCATTTTCTAATCACTCATTTGCAATCGCAGATGCACTCTGCTCCTTCTCTGGCAAACCCGTGTGAACCATATCAAGAAATTGGCAAAGTAATTCAGTGAAACAGAATGAAGATTTGACACGACACCAAGTTGGTTTATCTGTACCGTGCTGTTAGCCTGCTTTGCAGTGCCAATGTGTGCTGCTCTGTTTTTAAAGAATGTGTCTCTGTTATCAGTCACATTAAGTCAGTGTAGGTCTTTTAGACACAGAAAAAGGATTCGTGCTATTGCTGGTACAGAGGCGTGTATAACACATTGTGCAGAAGGGGCGATTTTAGAAGCTCAAGCCACCATGTTCTTGTTTAAGGTGCAAATCAGGAGCAAATAATCTCATCAATATTCCTTTAACCAAGCCTGCTTCTCTCTTGCCCATTTAAGCTTTTAGTTGTTCATTTTGTTGTTTGAAGAAGAGAGTTTGAGAAAGTATGTTTGAAGAAAGGATGTTAAGATTTTGTTCTTAATTGTTGCCTTATTGCTGTAGTTGAAGAAGAGGAAGACCTTTATATATACACACACACACACACACACACACACACATATATGTACGTGTACAGTACAATGAAATTCTTTTTCCGCATATCCCAGCTTGTTTCTGAAGCTGGAGTCAGAGCGCAGGGTCTGCCATTGTATGGCACCTCTGGAGCTGAGAGGGTTAAGGGCCTTGCTCAAGGGCCCAACAGTGGCTGCATGGCAGAGCTGGGATTCAAACTCTTAACCTTTCAGTTGATAGCCCAAAGCCATACCCACTAGACTACCACTGTCCCAATTATATTTAAATAATTTTTCTCCATGCTAGTATTTATTAGGTTACTCCAATCATCATAGTTAATACATTTTAGTGCTATAGTGAAATTATAGTAACATTAAATTCTGTATAAGTTTTGTCCCTTTTACTAGTCATACGGGGATGGCTGTGATATTTAACAAGAAATGTTTGAGGGGAAAAAGTCTTTTGGAACTGTGAATGTAAATGCCCACATACTTCCCAAAACCCACAGTCAAGTCACATTATTATGACCACCAGCTAATATCCAGAGTAACCACCGTGTGCAGCACAGACAGCAGCTAGACGGGCTGGGAGTGACTCAGTAAGGTCCTGGTAGGTTGTCACAGGTATCTTGGGCCATTGACTGCAGTGCATCCCACAGCTGCTGGAGGGTACTTGGGGGATGGTCTATAGAGCGAACCCGACAATTGAGGTGGTCCCACAGATGCTCAATTGAGTTCAAGTTTGGGGAATTACGGGGCCAGGGTAGTACTTAGAAGTTTTGGCCATGCTCTTCCTACCAATGTCGGACATTTCTAGCTGTGTGACGTGTCACATTGTCTTGCTGGAAGATCCCACTCGCCCCAGGTAAGACAATTTTACCCATGGTACTTTTACTCATGATAGCAATGAGTGATATATGTGCAGACAGCCTATCACACACCTTATATACCCTTCAAGTATGCTCACGAAATGTGACTTCCTTCATGAGCTACATGCTGCCGCTGTTGAAAGTAGGAAGTGGTCATAATAATGTGAGTCGACTGTGTAACATGCAGTCAATTTTAATTCATAACTTGAAGAAAAAAAAAACAACTATATTTTGGGGTTTCAACTTAAATCTTCAAAATAAATGTTGCAGAAATAGGCATAGCATTTGATTCAGTTATTTTAGAGTTGTTTCAAAGTGCTGGTATACTTTTTGCATTATTTACCACAGGTAAATAATATTCATAGATATTCGTAGATATTCATTACACTGCCACAGCAACTGTGGACAGTCTTGTAGAATATTCTATACATTTTTTACTGTATTTAATGTTTTCTCCACACCGTTGAGACACTACAGACTTAATTAACATGTTATTTACTCATTATTATTGTTATTTTTAGCTTTTATTCCTGTTCACAAAGCACACACATACAGTATGTGCTAGTTTGTAACTATACTATTAGTATCTCAGGCCTAGTTTATAATTGGGCAGCAAAGTGACGCATCACTTTCATTTCCAAACACGTGAATGGACAATGTGGATTGACAATTAGCACCTTGTTGGGTGTATTTCCATGAAGAGTTTCTGGGATGAGCTGCAGAACTCTGTGACTGATCAGAATGATGTGGTTACTAAAGATAAATGAAGTCTGTTTTATATGTGTGATAATAATAAAGGGTAAATCACAAGTCAAAACACTCAAACAAAGAGTTATATGTAAAATTAGAAGCAGGGTTGTGGCACAGTGGGGCAGCAGTTCTTGTGGGTTTTCAGCTTCAAATACAGCTAATTTTAGCATATTTTACCCGTGCCTGGGTGGATTGTCTGGGTATCCAGGTACTTCGGTTTTTCTGTCAAAAAGGCAGCTGTAGATGGATCTGACTGCACCTTGGTGTTAGTGAGTAAGTGCTCCTAGATACCTCAAAATATTCTGGCTTGGAACTTGTATTCAGATGATGGTGATCTTAAAACCCAACAGGATAAAATGGTTAGGAAATAAAACATAATTACCAGCTATAATAAAATAATAGAATTAAATGTTTTATTCATAGGTTGCCACTGAAACACAACTGATGGGCTCTGTAGAATCATGACCATAGAAATGTTCCTCCACACACAGGCCAGTTATATATATTCATCATCAAATGATTTTAAAGTGGATTTTATTAAGTTAATTGTCAGTATGGATTAGGAGTTTTTTTTTAAACAATTAACAGTTGTAATTTTTAGATTACAGAAACTAGATTACAGATCCAAATAGCAATCTTATTTTTGCATCAATAGCATATTGTAAAGAGGTCATGATACGAACTGCACTGCAAACTGTACAGGGACACATGATTTCCAGAGATTAATACTATTTCTATTGCTAACAAAAAAGCCATGTTTACAGTGTCTGCTTTAGGAATTGGTTAACAATATCTTGTTGTTTATATAGACTATACATAAAAAAAATCATGGTATGCACTTTCTTCAGCAAAGACAATAGTTATGTTTATACAGGATATTCAAAACTTCAGACTATCCACGTCACACGACGGATGCATTTGCATATGCTATGTGATAGCTTTGTGCATGAAATCAACATACAGATGTATGTAAATAAAGAGTTCAGTAATAAAATCTCACCCATTTTTTCCACAAATAGTATATAGCGCATAGTGTCTCCAAATTAGGGATTAGAATTAGGAACACCAATTATCATTAGTCGACAGTTAACCAATACCTTTAATACAAATACACCGATCAGCCATAATATTAAAACCACCCCCTTGTTTCTACACTCACTGTCCATTTTATCAGCTCCACGTACCATATAGAAGCACTTTGTAGTTCTACAATTACTAACTGTTAGTGTGTGTTGTGCTGGTATGATTGGATAAGACACAGAAATGCTGATGGAGTTTTTAAACACCTCACTGTCACTGCTGGACTGAGAATAGTCCACCAACCAAAAATATTCAGCCAACAGCGCCCCCTGGGCAGCATCTTGTGACAACTGATGAAGGTCTAGATGATGACCAACTCAAACAGCAGCAATAGATGAGCGATCGTCTCTGACTTTACATCTACAAGGTGAACCAACTAGATAGAAGTGTCTAATAGAGTGGACAGTGAGTGGACACAGTATTTAAAAACTCCAGCAGCACTGCTGTGTCTAATCCACTCATACCAGCACAACACACACTAACACACCACCCCCATGTCAGTGTCACTGCAGTGCTGAGGATGATCCACCACCCAAATAATACCTGCTCTGTAGTGGTCCTGGGAGAGTCCTGACCATTGAAGAACAGCATGAAAGGGGGCTAACAAAGCATGCAGAGTAACAGATGGACTACAGTCAGTAATTGTAGAACTACAAAGTGCTCCTATATGGTAAGTGGAGCTGATAAAATAGACAGAGTAGAAACAAGGAGGTGGTTTTAATGTTAGGGCTGATCGGTGTATAACATCCCTGTAAAATATTAAACCAGGTGCTTGGGTGGTGCACAATCTACTAAGAGTCTCTGCAATGCCAACGGCCTGATCAGGCACTCAACACACACTGATCATGTCTGAAGGAGATAGGAAATTGCCTCCTTGTCACTACAAAAGTAACTTCTACTGTCTGACCTTTGTAACCAAAACTATTGGTCAAACATTATGGCTTATTTGTCAGCTCTTTTTATGTAGTTAACTAATAACATCTTAGAATATTAGCAATATAATTGGTACCATACTGATTTGACATAATGTTAAGTATGCAGTTTACCAATAATTGGTATACATTGCCACATAGTAAAGTCTATAAATCTTCATACAGAAACACATACTACACATACACTGATACTCTGCAACTTTGTTTCATTTTAATGAGAGTTGTTAACCGGTCTTGGTTATTTTACCACAGACAGTTCATACTGCAGAATACCTCTCATTCTCAACAGCTATGCATGACTGAGTAGAGCAGCTCCGTTCATGCTGTTTTCTCTCAATTACAAGAATTCTCCCAGTTTGTACAGACTATCCAAATTCCAACACGGTCTATGTCACAACCTACGTATTTGCATCAACTACGTAATAGACCCATATCTTGAACCAGAGGCAATTTTTTAGTTCTTAATATTAAACAAATATACTGTGAACATTTGTTATTCATTAAGTTTGTTTTATGTCATAAAGTGATAAGAAACAGATAACAGATTTCCCATTTTCTAAAGTTCAGTACTGACTACCATTCCAATTTACACAGGCTATTCAAGATTCCAAGACTATCTATGTCACAGCCTACGTATATGCATCAGTTACGTAATAGGCCCACAGCTGCAACCAACCTAGAGTGCATCTAGTGCTTCAAATACAGTGCAAGCAAATGAAGTCAGACAGCTATGACCTAAGACTAGTTAGTAAACAGAGTAAAAATAAGCCTAAGGAAAATAACCATAGTACATTTGCAGCAAACTGGCAAATAAATCGAGAGTATTCATTGCAAGGCAACACACATTCACCCACTTACTAACTCCCAGGGGTAATAATTGCAGCCAATTCGCCTTTTTACATATTTTGGGCGGTGTGTGGAAAACTGACTTTCAAAGAACTCCTGGCAAGAACTCCTCATAGACAGTGACCAGAAGCAAGAATCACCCACTTAAGCAGACTGTGTGCTGTGTTAAATGTGTGTTGTGTTTATAAAAGTAGTTTTTAAAGCACATTAAGACTGACTAAAACCCACCAGATTTAACATGCAGTCAATTTTAATTCATAACGTTTTCAACTTAAGTCTTCAAAATAAATGTAGCAGAAATAGGCCTAACATTTGATTCAGTTATTTTAGAGTTTTTTTGTGCTGGTATACTTTTGGCATGATTTACCATGGTAACAATGCTGCAAAAAGCAAGAATCACCCATATAAGCAGTGTTCACCCATGTGCTGTGTAAAATGGGTTGTGTTTATAAAAGTAGTTTTTAAAGCACATAAAGACTGTCTTTATATTTATAAAATATTCAGGTTACACTGTTTAAAAATATTCCACAGTAAGCAGGGTAAATTGGTGACAGATAAAGGCATCATGATTGGGTGCAACAGTTAGATCCACAAAATGCTCAGTCTTTGTAAAGATGTGTTGTGGCTCCTTCCCCATGGTTAGAAAATTGTCAATCAGTTTGAAAAGATATTGTGAAAAGATTGGGGTTGGAAGTTCTTGGTGAAACTGTTGTGACTTAACACAGTCCGTTGCTGCATCAAGAAATGGAGACTGAAACTTTATTACGTAAAGGGACTGCTAAACATTGATTCTATAGGAAAAAAAACTCAGTTCTTGGGCCTGAGCTCATCTCAGATGGACCAAAACGCAGTGGAAATGTGTGCTGTGGTTAGAGTCTACATTATAGCTTATTTTCAGGAGCAACGGACATTGAATTCTGTGCCAAAGATGAAAAAGAACCATCCAGATTGTTATCAGTGAAAGTGCAATAGCCAACATATGTCATGGTATGGGGTGCATCACTTGCATATGTGTGAAGGCACAACTGTTGCAAAGGCGTATATTGGGATTTGAGAGAGACTTGGTTATTTCAGCAAGATAATGCCAGGCTTATTTCTGCATGTGCTACATAAGTGTGGCTTTATAGACACAGAATGTGTTTGCTTAGAACTGTCTGTGGATTACCTCAGTAAGACTGTGGCAAAGTACACATCAGTGCAAGAATATTAAACAATTTCAAGGCTTTGTTGGCTTTTAGTTAATGATATTAACTGTATGTTAAGGGTTGTTGCTATGTTGTATTATTCTCAGGGCAGCTGATAAAATGGGTGGCACATAGCAAGGACCTATGTTTGTAGTTTTGCTTGTTCTTTCCCTCTTGTATTTCAGTTTTTCACATTTCACTGTGGTGATTTATCTCATCCTTAGAATAAATGGGTATATAAATAGTAATGCTTCATCCTCGTTTTACAAAGGACAGAAAAAGCATTGCTAATAATAAAGCTGAATATGCATCCGTGCTGTGGCCTGTAGTCAGATTTTGACCTGTGTGTGAGACTGGTGAAGGCTTTTTAAGCCATTAGTGGAGGTATTTATAGCAAAGTGTGTCTAAATAACACGTTCACGTCCTTGTCCTCATCTGTAACGATGTGTTTGAGTCTAGAGAAGACATCAGGATAAAGGCCAAGCCTATTTTACTGTTTTACTGTTTGCATACCACCAACAATGCACACATTTTCCTGCTGTAAAAACACAATTTCTACTACCACTCGCTTACTGTCAGTTGTCTTTAAATTCAAATATGTTTATACACATACAAAGTGAGAGAAAGCATTCTTGTGTGAGGTAGGGGACCTTTATTTTCTTTGAAGCAGTAGTAGATTATAGTCACCATTGTTGGTCCTGAATAACACTGGTATGCTTTGAGAAAATTGTTACTAAAGGCCTTATTATTTACACATGAATTAAGAATGAAGACTAAAATGGAAGACACAAACACTACATTTATTAATTGAATCATTTTCACTAAATTCTTCTTTCTGATCAGGGTCACTATGGGCTAAGTGGGAATATACACTGATTAGCCATAACATTAAAACCACTTCCTTGTTTCTACACTCACTGTCCATTTTATCAGCTCCACTTACCATATAGAAGCACTTTGTAGTTCTACAATTACTGACTGTAGTCCATCTGTTTCTCTACATACTTTTTTAGCCCCCTTTCATGCCATTCTTCAATGGTCAGGACACCCACAGAGCAGGTATTATTTAGGTGGTGGATCATTCTCAGCACTGCAGTGACAATGGCATGGTGGTGGTGTGTTAGTGTGTGTTATGCTGGTATGAGTGGATCAGACACAGCAGCGCTGCTGGAGTTTTGAAATACCGTGTCCACTCACTGTCCACTCTATTAGACACTCCTACCTAGTTGGTCCACCTTGTAGACGTAAAGTCAGAGACGATCGCTCATATACTGCTGCTGTTTGAGTTGGTCACCTTCTAGACCAGGGGTGTCAAACTCATTTTCACCGAGGGCCACATCAGCATTATGGTGGCCCTCGAAGGGCCGATTGTAACGTATCCTGCTGTGATTGCAGTCACATTGCTGTTTTTCTTGGAGGCTGAATTCTGCATTTATATTGTTCTACTTTACCACAGACACAGCCTCATACCACAAGAGACGCACCGGTTTTTCTTCCTGAAGCACAAACTTGTTTTCACTTTCATTAAATTTCCTCCTTCTGCTTAATTTTCTTACTTATCTTCTTGTATATTTTAGGATCATGTGTAAATATGTGTAACATCATCTACTGGCGGGATGTGTCACTTTGCAGGTCACAAAATCAGCCTGCATTTTGAAAGATGCAGTTTGTTTAGGATTTTACAGTGTATTTTTAAGACAATCATTCTGCCCTCACTAATAGTTTATCCCCCTTTCTCAGCTAGACAGACAGACAGACAGACAGACAGACAGCTCTCTTCAGAATACAGTCGGTTTATTTGCTTCCCAGCTGTGTGATACACTGTGTGCATCAAAATGAAGTAAAAATACAAACAATAAAAACAATAAAGAACTTAATACAGTAAAAGCATACAGCTGTAGTCAAGTGTTACATCTGGTACAATATGAGATTTAACCAAACGTAAAATAACGAGTTAAAATTGTGTGTAAAGATACTAATTGCTATAGTAACGGTAACAACAGTATTTAATTACGGTAAATTTGTAACTAAAACGCTGTGATATACTCTTACTATATATACTCTTTATTAACAACTGACAATATAAACGCCACTACTTACAGACAATGCTTGGGTATTATATCGCAATATATTTATTTGTATTTATTTATTATTGTTTACATTACTGACTATGCTACCCCGCGTTCTTTTGCCGTAAAAGTCACATGGCTTCTTAGCGAAGGTTAAAGTTAGTTGCCATGACTACGATGTCACGTTGTCTCTTAAAGGCGCAGGAGCGCATTAAATTATAAGCGCGTCTCTGTAACGACTCGAACCATCACAACAATCATACAGTCGTTTAAGCTCTCGCGGGCCGGATCAAATGATGCGGCGGGCCGGATCTGGCCCTTGAGTTTGACACCTGTGTTTTAGACCTTCATCACGGGGCACTGTTGGCTAAATATTTTTTAGGCTGGTGGACTATTCTCAGTCCATTAATACGTTATTATTAATACTTATTACTTAATACTTGTACAGACATGACTGGCTACATCTGGGGAAGTTCAGAGACAGTGTTACCAGGTAAAACCATGCCTGCTACGACCCTGACCAGGATAAACAGATCGATTAAAAAATTTAATAAATAATTGTTTTTAAGGTATTTTCTCTCTTTTTAATTATAGCTTCTGCATTTTTAAATGAATCTCAGTGATTGTGAGTCAGTCTGGTCAGATTTAAGCACGTTTAAAAAGAAATGGATTTTTATTCCTAGAAGCTCATTGTTTAGCTCTATTGCATGCAATCACACAGATGGTGGCTCACTGACATATACATATGCAGTGTGGCTCATTAGTTTTGACATATTCTTTCCATTAGTCACGCCTGCAAATACATACACCCGGGTTCTGTTGCATGTCCCTGGTCCAGAAGGATAAATAGATCTTACTCCGTCTGCAGTTTCCAATACTGGCAACTTCCCTCGCACCCACACTTTACACTTATGTATCTGCAATACTGTGTGTCTGCTTACTACAGTTTTTAGAGTATGTGCAGTTTACCCAGGGACTGAAACTTAAATATAAATCAATGAGGAAGAAATATATTGTTGATATATATTTAACATTTTTATCCCAGTCAACTGCAATGGAATTCTTCTTAATACCTGATAACAATTGTGTGCATGTGTGTGTACTTTTTTTACCAGAAACCTAAAACTCCTCATTTTTGACAATTTATAACCTCTAAAATAATGTTCAGGTGCATGGTTTAATTGTTAAATATTGACAGTGAGGTTGACATGTGAAGAGAATAGAGATAAACACACATACACATGGTACTTAATATTGGCAGGGAAACCTCCTATTGTCTTGCTGTAATTACTTTTGTTGGAACTCAAACACAGGGTCAAAGGTGTGTTACAAAGCAGTAACTACAGTATAAATGTTTGTGTTTGTACACTTATTGAAATGTACACCAGTTTTGATCGTTTTTACCATTTTGTTTAGTAATTAAAAATAACTCTTAAGTACCTGTTAAAAATTTGGTGTTAAACCAAAGTGGAGATACAGTGAAACCAACTAATAAAATCATCTTGATCGTACAGTTTGGGCTTGATCTGGAACTATAATACTGTGGAAACTTTATAAAAATATGATGCTACATACATTATTTGGTTTATTTTCAGCACATTTTGTGTAATTATGGGTAATTTATTTGACATTTTTTGACATTTTTATTCACAGACTAGATTGTCTAAGCCAGTGGTTCTCAAACTGTGGTACGCGTACCACTGGTGGTACGTGAAGCAGCACGAGGTGGTACGCCAGATAATCTCGGAAAAGTAATTACATGCACTGAAAAAATAAATAATTTAATAATTATGAATTAAAAAAAATCATATGAAACAAATTGTGTAAATTACTAATAAATTCTGTTTCAAAGTTCTTATAATTCTGTTTTAATAAAATATTTAAAAATATTCGGGGCTACGCAGCCACTGTACTTCATTACGTCTATACTTCACGTTCGCGGTTTCCATCTCGGAATTTCCGAAACGTTATCAGTAAAGTTATCAGTAGGTCTCTCACTTTTATCAGAGCAGATCTGCATTTGAATCTCACTGATCTCGTTCCTGACATCACAAGGCTGCTCCGCTAAACAGGCGCACTCACTTGAGGAGTCGTTCGCGAATGATCCGATTCTATTGAATGGATCTTTAAAATGAACGAAAGGAACCGAGTCTTTTATTTCTGCGCAGTTCTTATCGGCTGTAATCCACCCATTCAGCTTCGCATCAGTAGAGGGAATTAATCATAACACGTAATAAGAGCTGTTTATTGTCGAAATTCAAATCCGAAATCACTTTCAGTATCGCGGAGAGCAAGCAAGACACACACACACACACAGAGAGAGAGAGCTAGTAGTATAATGACAAATAATTGAGAAATAAACTATAAACTTGTTTAATTGTGTTAAATACAAGAGAGGATTTTTCTGAAACTTATTGCAATGTAACCACAGTCTGTCTCTTCTCTGTAGTTATATTCCTTTTAAAATAAATCTTTTTTTGTCATGTAAGTGTTGTTTGAATTAGGCCTACATTTAAGGCAAAGTAGCAAAATTTGATATTAATATCGGGGGTGTCTTATAGTTTACCCAGTAGCGCCTCCCGAAGAACGAAGAGCCATTTCTTTGAACGGCTCTTTAAAAGGAACCGGCTCCCTTCAAGGAGCCATAATTCCCATCACTAATATATACACACACACACCTAATTAATTTGTGCCATATGTGGTTCTGAGATGAGAAACATAGGTGGTACTTGGAAGTTTTGCTTTGATAATGGGTGGTACTTGGTCTAAAAAGTTTGAGAACCACTGGTCTAAGCAATTGAGGGTTAAGGGCTTTGCTCAAGGGCCCAACAGTGGCAACCTGGCAGTGATGGGGTTTGGACCAGCAACCTTTTTCCTTACTAGTCCAGTACCTTAGCTGCTAGGCTACATCTGCCCTAAGTAAAAATTAGGACACCTTTAATGTCATCCTGTGGTTGCTCTGATGTAATACATATTTTGAATCTCCAATCATCTTGTCCGTTTGGTTGATTATTGTGTTAATTATACACGTAGCAGTGTTTGCAGCTACCTGGTTAATGTTAGGTTGATTAGTATTTTGTGTAATTTAAGCCAGTAGTATAGTTTGCATTTAGCTGTTATGTTAAAGTTGGTTTCTGCTGCTAAATACTTGGTTAATTGCTGGGTAAACCTGTCAGAGTTCAAAACACACCAATTGTTGGATGGTAACCAGCAAAAAACCTCAAAATAAAATGGTTAAAACAAAACAGTTGTTAATGACTGATCATAGGGGAGGCTCGTTCCTTAGGGCGATCGGGCGACGCACCACCAAAGGACGAAAAGAAAGACATTTTTCTATCACAGCTGTGACTGTTCTGGAGTCTGTCTTGTCCTTGAATATCGTAGTCCAATCAGCGTCGAGTTGTGTTCCGTACAGTACCGCCCCTTTTGGGGCGATTTCAGTCAGACTGAAAATCGCCTCAGATTGCTCTCATAGACTCATGTTAAGGCTCTTTTTTTCGAACTGCAGGCGCTGCAATACATTCTGAATGGGTTCCGGGAGGGCACGCACTTACGTGCTTGCGTCACACGTATCCTGGTGTCACGATCTCGTCACCATGACTACCATTACCTCAGTTCGGAGCAACTCCATCATGTCATTAAGGGAAATGCCATTCAATCATCGTAGTAATCAGGATAAATTAGCAACTTAAGAATTAGGGCCACCCAGACCAAATTTAAACATCAAGTATCTACAAAGGGCTGAAAATATATAAGTTACAAGTAAATTACAAGTAAGTAATGTCATTTTTAAATTGTGAATTGTGATTGCACTTATTGTATCTCCCCAATTGTTTAATTGTACTTCTTTATTCATTGCACATCAGCCCCGATGCCAATCTTTATTCTGGATCTGCTGCACCTAAAATAAAATGCTATCTGATGAAGACTGAATTAAATTGTTAGTGTAAAGGCTTTACTTCATTTTATGATTAATGGTAAAGCTGGTCTCTCTCCATGTTCAAAGTTATTTGTGAGGGCAAACTAACAGATGACTTAAGATGTTAATTATTTAAGCTTTAATTTACCCATTGAACGGGTCACCTTGGCCATCATCAATTACCCCCCCTGAGAGATTTGGCAGGAGCCGCCACTGACTTATCAGCAATAAACAACATGTAGCTTGTGGATGTGTACAGAAATCAGGATTTATTGAAAAAGATCCAAAACAAAACACTAATTCTGTGGAAAAAAGATGACAGACACATGTATTTAATGTATTATTTATTTATTTATTATGCCAACAAATATTTTATAACTGTAAGCAACCTACAGTCTGGTTACAATCAGGTAACAGGTGTGAGATGTTTATCCTTGTTAGTTTATTATGCATTAATACAATTATTAGATAAACTATGTACAGTGTAGCTGCATTTAATAGCAAATTAGTTTTTGGCTGACTGGAAGATTGTGGTGGAAAAATGTGTAGTCAATCAAAATGTCAGGATGCAGAAGCCCAGCAATATCCAGGTCGAAAAAGATCCACCTCTGTAATGACCATGTCAAAGTGGGTGGATTGATATACTGCGGGGTTTCTTGGTTATCTGTCTCTTTGATGCCTAGGCTCTAGCTTCTCACTCTTTTCACTCCCTTCCCCAAATGTGTCAGTTTTTATCTGTACTACTTTCTGTCTTTACCCTCTCTTTCTCTTGCAGCCCTTAATAAATGTTTCCTCATTTGGCTCCTCTTTACTCAAATTAAATTGAGAAATTAAGATCCTGTCACTTAGCTGATGCATGTCCACCATTGACTTCTTAGATACTCTTAAAAAAAATAATAAAAAAATTTAACTCTCCTCCCTTATAGTCATGCAAACAACACCCTAATCCATATAAAGTCTTATGAATTCCTATAAAGAAATAAATCAACTCCGACTCTGACTTTTTTTATGCATTTTCTCCCCTTTTCAACCGATGTTTTTAGCGCATCTAATTTTCACCCAATTGCGTTATGCTTACTCTCTACTGGTGCTGACCCCCGCCCTGATTGAGGAGAGTGAACTGACACATGCCCCCTCCGACACATGTGCAGTAACCGACTGCATCTTTTCACCTGCACAAGGTGAGTTCATGTGCGAATCAGCTTTGTGCACGGAGAGCCACACCCTGATCGTATTATCCCTCATCTCTGTGCAGCCGCCATCAATCAGCCAGCAGAGTTCAGAATTGCATCAGTTATGAGGTCCCTATCTGGCTTTTCCCTCCCTGTATGAACAACAGCCAAACGTCGTTCATATAGCTGCCCAGCCCAGCCGGTGTGCTAGCGTGTTTTACCGCTGTGCCACCTGAGATGAAACCTATTATTCAGCCATGATAATAGCCATAGCAGCTGACATAAAGAATCAAACAAACAAACAAACCCTCGTTCACAGGACATGAGGGGTCACCGAGCTTAATTAGTATGATAAATGATGTTAATCATATGGTTTTGCATTCAAGACAGTCTCTAGATTCTAACCCAGTTAAACATTTATTGGAGATTTTAAAGCAATGTAATAGACAGTACTCTGTATAATTAAAGCAATAAGTAAGGAAACACTGTAGTAATTAATGTATAATAGGAGGAGTGACGTTTTATCCCTCCAGTATTGTTCTTGGCAATTGTGGATTGTATGACAAGACCCACATAGCATTGTTTATTTATGAGAAAGTGGTTCACTGCTCTACTGTTTTTGATATTATATTATTCCAAACAGTATCCAGGATGCTGTAACCAGGATGTTTTTATTTCATTGATTTATTTTTGATTTTATAGTTTGTAAAGCTCTTTACAAACCTGTGTGTGTGTGTGTGTGTGTGTGTGTGTGTGTGTGTGTGTGTGTGTGTGTGTGTGTGTGTGTGTGTGTGTGTGTGTGTGTGTGTGTGAAATGTCCTAAATAAGATAAGCACAGTGCAAGGAAATCTGGCATGCTTTGCATATGTGATGTTACAACAATTACATGTGACATTGATAGGTTGTTTTAAAAAAAATTATAGTAACTACATTAACTAAATTGCCAGTAAGTCCTTTACTGTAATGTGATTACAAAAGTTTGAACTGTAATCTGTACACTTAGTTACAGGGAAAAGTAATCATATTACAGTAAATTACTTTGTACTGTCTTAACCCATACTCTGACTTACGTCTGCCTTAATTCATTATAGACTGCATGATCTATACCAGACTGTGGGATATCACATGTTTTAAATGTTAGATTATACAGAGCAGTGATGTTTTAACAACATGTACAAGATGCAACGAATGTAAACTGGTTGAGCATACATCGTCAACCATCAATTGTTGTATAAACAACAGTGGAAATGTTATACATTGAAACAAGATGGGGTGGCACAGTGACTTGTAGGTAGTAATCTCAGAGCAGGAAGGTCTTGGGTTTGATTCCCAGGTGGAACGGTCTGGGTCTGTTCTGTGTGGAGTTTTTATGTTCTCTTCGTGTCTGTGGGGGCTTCTTCTGGATGCCCTGGTTTCCTCCCACAGTCCAAAGACATCCAGCCAGGTTAATTGGAGACATTAAAGTTTCCCTAGGTATGAGTGTGTGTGAATGTGTGTACAGTAGGCCCTTGACTTACGAATTTAATTGGTTCCAAAGGGCTGGTCTTAAGTTAAAATGTTTGTTAGTTAAACCTATTTTTCCAATAAGAAATAATGTAAATAGAATTAATCCGTGCCTGACCCCCCAAACTACCCCACTTACCTTTCTAATGTTTTAAATGGTCTTTTTGTTATAAGTATATTTGCCCTTAAATCTTAAATTATAGAATAGACATTCCTGTAATAAACAATAATAAACAACAATACACAGTAGTACTGTACATAAAAAACACATTCAGTACAGTACGTGCTGTACTATACACCATAATAAATTTCCATCTTTTCATATAAAATGTATCTACCAGAAACAACAATAACTCTCATATTTCTCGATTATTTGCTTCTTTATTTCAATAGTATTGTATTTTGTAGGTGTAATTGCACGAAAGAAAGAATACTTTACTGAGCCGAATTCCTTCTTCTCTCTCACTCACTGTCCCCGCTGTCTGATACACAGTGACAGCTACTGGCAGGAGTAATTATACAACACAACAAATAGTGATTTTTTTCATTTTCTCACCACTGCCCTTCCTCTGCACATTCTTTGGGGACATTTTAATATTGAATCTTACAAAATATAAAGAAAACACCGGAAAAACACCGTCCTCTGTCCGAATGTTTGCTCACTGTACATATATATATAGAGAGAGAGATGGTTGGAGTCAACTTGTTCGTGTAGTCACGTGTTTCGCGTATTTCTGTTCGTAATCTGAAATTTGTTTGTACGTTAAGTTGAAAAAGATCGTTCGTAACCCAAAATGTTTGTATGGTAAATCGTTCGTAACTCAAGGGTCTACTGTATGTGTTTACCCTGTGATGAACTGTCGACCTGTGTGGGGTGTTTCTCACCATGACCATTAATATTATAAATCTGGATTAAAACAAAATGAATGAATGACACCTTGTGGCTGGGTTAAAACGGTTGCCATAGAATGGTGTTATTTCATTACACTGTAGGTGAATAAAAGAAAGTGCCAGACTATGTTTCTAGGCTGTCTTATAATTAATGTAAACAGGTGATAAATTAGTACTAGGTTAGATGTAAACATGCATTATACTTTATTGTACTTGTAACAGTGGCTTTAACTCAAAGTTTATAGCTGTAAACACTGCTGTTTTTAATCCAAAATGTTGGACACTGTCTGCATTTTCTTGTCAGCTGTTGTTGACCACAGATCTTGACTTACAGCATGTACACACACACACACACACAGTAAAAGAGCATTGCCGTATGAAGTATTCCACTGATGTGTAGCTGTGTGAAGTTCTCAGGGGTTAATTGACATGGCTGTTGAGTTTTAATCTTTTTTCCACACTCATACACTTGGTCTTAGCTGTTTATTAGCTTTTTAGTTTTGTCTTGTGCTGTTGTTATAGCAACACAAAAACCCATCTGGGTGCCATAGTAACCCAATAAAAAGTAAGTTTAGGTGAATATGCAGGTACTTCTGAAAAAGTAGGTAAAACAGAGAAAACACACACACTCAAATACACATTTGTGTATGTATATGTGTGTGTGTGTTTGCATGAGTATGGCCAGTAGGGCTGCAACAGCTATTTAACAAAGTCGATTAAAATCATTATCTAAATAGTTGGCAGCAAATGTCATTTTTGAATAGTTTGGTTTTGATTAGGTCTGTTCTTCATTTCATACACATACAGCTAAACCTGAAATTGCTGATAAATTGTCTTAACCACACTAGTGTAAACCAAATTCACTCCTAGTTTGTATTAACACACACTACATAGAATTCAACAGTTATTGCTTCATGTAAAGGCATGTTGAATTTGTCTTTGCAACTACAGTAATGACCAAAAGTACTGGCACCCCTACATTCTTTTCAAATGCACCACTTCTCTCAGAGAATGGTTGCATTTACAAATGCTTTGGTATTCAAATGTTTTTTTCTTTTTGTTTGCATTGGAAAAAGACAAAAACTGAGAAAAAAAACTTTCAACAAAACCTCCACATAGAATTTGAGAAATTATTGGCATTAGGGATGTAACGATGCACAACAAGACAGATAAAAATCAATTCACATGTGGCACAATTCAAATCGGTTGACATGTACAATGAATCGATATTCACTTTAAACAGCAGAGGGCACTGGCGCTATTCACCTTACCTGGTTGACGTCACTACACAGAGTTGCCAAGTTCGGAGTATTCCAGCCAAATTTATTCATGTGAGGATACTTTCTTTATTTGTATCATTCATTTATTTATATAATGTGGGATTTGTTTTAAAATTTCATTTAAAATGTGCAGCATTGTTTTGCATAGCTTGTACCTACCTTAGAAATAAAAGGGCATTCATTATTTAGATAAATAAAAGAAATACAGTATACAAATACAGTATTTTATTTTAGTTTTTTTAAGAGAAATAATAAAAGGACACATCATAATTTGTCTTCAGTTTCATTTTGTTTAAAAAATCGGGAAAAAATCGCATCGTGAACCCATTATTGTGAATCGTATCGCATCATGGGTAGAGTGTATCATTACATTCCTAATTGGCATAGTTTTAAAATGTAGGTAATAATTGGAAATGCTTCTTTAATTTGTATCTAAACTCACCTGTGGAAAGTAACAGTGTAGAAAATCAGTATAGCAATCACACTTGCAACCAGGAAAGAAAGAAGGATGTAAGATCCAAAATTTTGCAAGAGCATGGAGAAATTCCAAGAGAAGAAGTCAATTTTCAGAGAACTTGATGTTCTTTTGTCCACTTTGCGCAATGTAATTTAGAATTTACAGCCCATAGGACTGTAGTTGAGCTCAAACATAAATGTGACTGAAAGAGAAAATTTGGAAGGTTGCAAAGTACTATTTGAATGGTGGATGAAGAACTTCAATAAATCTTTAAAGAAATTTAAAATGACCTGCAGACACAGAGTACAACAGTGTCAGCTCACACTATCTGTCATCATCTGAATAAAATTGGATGCTGTGGTAGGACCCCCAGGAGGAATTTACTGCTAGAAAAGCCAGACTGGTGTTTGTCAAAACCTAGCTGAGGATGCCACAGTCCTTATGGGGGAATGTCCTGAGCTCTTGGATAAAGCATAACATTGTACCATTTACAGAAAATGAACTGAGGCCCTCAGAGAACAGAACATGGTCTGTACAGTCAAACGTGATGGTGGTTCACACATGTTTTGGGGTTGCTTTACTGCTTCTGGCACTAGATGCCTTGATTGTGTTCATGGCATCATGAAATCTGAGGACTACAACAGATTTTTTCAATGCAGACAGACGAATTTTGAATACCAAATCAGTTGTATTTGCAACAATAGGTGGTGCATTTCCTGAAAGAAGTGCAGGGGTGCCAGTATTTTTGGTCACGACTGTATAATGCAATAATGCACTAAAATATTGAAGATATGCACAGAAATGCACGGAATGGCAAGAATACATAAAAGCACAAGCAAACTTGGTTCAGCATTTTGAATGTAGTTTTTGAACAATAAAAAGGCACTACAAGACAGAAATAACCAAATATGCTCGTCAAAGAACAGAGACGCAGCTGATATTTTGAAGCTTTTTTGACAACATTAGTATAGTTAATGTAAAAAGAATAGCACAACGTGAATGAAATAGTAAAGTAAAAAAATATCTTTAAAAGTTTTTGAATTTTTAACACAGTTGGGTGTTTAAGGTCAGTGACTCAAAATGCACATCAAAACTG
Organism: Trichomycterus rosablanca; assembly: GCF_030014385.1. Taxonomy (NCBI): domain Eukaryota; kingdom Metazoa; phylum Chordata; class Actinopteri; order Siluriformes; family Trichomycteridae; genus Trichomycterus; species Trichomycterus rosablanca. The sequence goes on along the minus strand of NC_085991.1, from coordinate 31,556,577 downwards.
GATTTGAATTAGCTAAATCATGGTAAGGTTCCAACGTCCTGACCTTAAACTTAAACATATGTGTACAGTGGTACCTTGTGAACCCAACTTCCCCTAAACTCAAAGTCTTTGAAACTCAACACCCTTCATCAAGAAATCTGTATCCTTAAACTTACCGTTTACCTTAAACTCAACGTGTTTAGTTTTTATTTGTTTATTTATTTAATCTCAAATTAACAATGAACTGCCGCTTTGTTCAGTGCTCTGCATGAGCGGTGTAGGAAAACGTGAGCTAAATGTGCATATGAGACAAATCTGCATTTGTGTGGAATTTTTCTCACTGTTTCACTTTTAAACTTGTGTTGTGTTATAGCTCAGGTTGCTTAGAAATTGTGAGAATTTTAGACTCTTTTTCGAGAAAGTCTAAACCGCTTATTGTAAAAAAAAAAGCGTTATTCAAGCATCTCCATGATTAAGAAGCGTAAAGAAACAATAAAGAAGTAAAGGTAAAGTGCAGGTTTTATTGTATTTTTATAGATTTCTTACTGTTTGCAATTGTATTTCATAGTTTTTATATTATATTTGTGTTATTTTTAGTGTATAAGTGTCAAAAACAACCTCATTATTTTACATTAGCCTAAAATATTAACAGGTTTTTCATAAATCCTTAAGGGAAAAAATACCTTGAAACTTAGCGCCACTCCCAGAACCAACTGACATTGAGTTTCAAGATACCACTGTATTATACTGAAAAATCTTGTCTGTTAGAAACAGAAACTAACATGTCTTTAAATTTTTTCAGATCTTCCAAGTAGTGTAGTCAAATAAACAGTTGTGCCAGATACTGATACACTGTGGTAAAGGAGTTATGAAATATGTATATTTTTGACCCAGCAAAACATACAATAAACTAATAAAAACTCACATTTGAATGAGAAAGAAGTATGTATTCCATTTCATATCTTTCAGTGACTAAAATAGCAGTTGCAAGAATGATTAAAATTCCAAGAATGCCAGAACATGCACTTGCTTTTAAACCATATGTAAATATTTAATCTCAATTTAAATAGAAAGAGAGAGTAATACATGTAATACATGTGGAGAGTTAGCAGAAAGCCTGAATTATTAATTGTGGAAAGAGCTTAAAGTCTGATATCTGATTAAATGAAGAATAAAATGAACAGAGAACAGAGACTTAGGAAAGATACTTGGATAATAATGAGATGATTGAGGTGAATGATGATTAATAGTAGGGAAACAAGGTGAAAAAAACCTAAATGTTACCTAAACGTTAAGAATTTGAAAGCTTATAGTTGCTTTACCAGAAGAAATCTGAGACAAAACGCAAAGGTAGCAAAAAATCTATAAAAACAGCAGTGGACAAAATTAGAGAAGAATTCCCTAAAGGAACTGAAATCTGTCTAAATTTTGGTCATAAATGTGTGCTGGTGTGATTTATGCCTAATTATTGTTTTGCATGTGTCAGACATTGCCTTTGAATTTCATAGAAACACAAAAAGGCTATGAGTTTGACCTAAAGAAGCATTCATGGCTAAAGACTAGCTAAGACTAACTCAGTGTGCACATGCACCCCTGTAATAGGAAACACTGCTGTTGTGGCACTGTGGCACTGTGGGTAAACCGTGTGGTTGTGGTTAGGTCGGAAGCAAGCTGATCTCCGTTTCAACTCTGCATCAGTGTTGGTAGCAATGTAGCATAAATTGCACCAGGCTATGTAGCAATTTCTGTGTGATTTTTGTTACGTTCACTTTGTTAAGTATTATGTCAATATCAAAATCATGTCTTCATTCAGTTTGAGAAAGAAGGCAGTTTCTTTTTCTCTCAGCGCTATATGTGCACAGACGTAAAGTGAACATGTGTATGCTTGTGGTTATGTAGGAAATGAGCGAATATCCGGTTAAGCTTTGCAAAGGTGTGATGGTGTACGTGCATGGTTTAAGGTGAGTTATGTTCTCAGATTGTCTCAAAATTTTTTCCTTTTTTCTATTTTCATCAACCGTTTATCCCGGTCAGGGTTGCAGTGGGTCTGGTTCCACAGGGAAACTTCCACTGGGCACAAGGCAGAAATACCCTGGACAGAGTACCATTTACATTTTCGGCATTTAGCAGATGCTTTTGTCCAAAGCAACTTATAGTACTGCGACAGTATACAGTCAAAGCAATTGAGGGTTAAGGGCCTTGCTCAAGGGACCAACAGTGACAACCTGGCAGTGGAGTGGCTTGAACCAGCAACCTTTTGATCACTAGTCCAGTACCTTAACCACTAGGCTACAACTGGCAGGCCTTATAATTTGTTTTTAATAAAAAGATTAATATTTTTTTCTGAAATATCTTACTGCCAATATCGTACTAACATGATTTCAATGAAAGTTTTGCTAGCGACATGCTAGCTATCAGCATGTAGTTACATTGTTTGACCTAACATGAGTACGATAAGTTTATAAGTTGATAATAAAATAGAATTGTTGGTCTGTTTTCTCTTAAAAAAAAATAAAAACATTACTGTAACCTTCAACTCAAGCTTAGTTGTCTTACATATGGGATCACAATTTGCTGTAAATTCCTTTGAAACTCCTCAGATTTCATTGTTTCTGTAGCACGTTTAACAAAGCAGCCCCACAACATTATGGATCCTCCACTGTGTTTCACTGTAGGTATGGTGCACTTATCTTTATAGGCTCTGTTTTGTCATCTATACATATAGTGTGTTGCCAAAGAGCTCTAGTTTCATTTCATCTGTACATAGAACCTTTTCCCAGAAGGATTATGGTTTGTGGGTATAAGTTTTGATTTAGTTCAGTGGCTCTTTTTAATACCTTTCTTGCATTTGCCCATAAAGCCCTGTTTTGTTCAGTTTGCAACCTATGGTACGGGTTGAAACAATCACTGTAGATGTCTTTAGCTCAACCTGAAGTTCTTTAGATGTCGTTTGTGGTTTCTTTGACACATTTCAAACCACCTTTCACAGGGATCTCTCATCAGTTTAACTCTTTTCTCTACGTCCTGGAAGGTTTTTAGAATTAATCTTGTCCCCTTTAGACTGCTTGTGATTGATGATAATAGCATTTTTGTTCTGCTCAGACAGCTCTCTTGTTTTTGCTATTGTGAACAAGGAACGAATTAAAACTACTTTTTTTTAACATTAAAGCCATTAAAGTAATGTGAGCACAGGTTATTTTCTAAATAATAACAAGTAAGTCTTATTTTGTTCTTTGTTTTAAACTGAAATTTTTTTTCCTGCTTGTCCAGGTTTTATTTTTTTATTTTTGTCTTGTGCTTTTCTTTATCAGTTCATTTGAGTTCATATATCCAAGTAGTTTCAATATACAGTACATCATTTTAGGAGATATTTTGCATGATGTTCCTACCATTTAGAGGTGGTACAAGCCATGAAACAATTATCATAACTGTGACATGCTTGTTGCAGAACAACAGAAAATGTTAAAACATTTGTTTATAATTAAATGGTGCTCATTTTGGTTATCTGAGGTTACTCTAGTTTTTTCCACCTAGAATTTACTTGGATGCTCTAAAGTAAATAACAATACTAATAAAGAATAAGCTTTTAGGCGCTCAGGTGGCGCAGCGGTAAAATACCGCATTTTAAACTCATCGGTTTGAAACTCAGCGCTGCGAGGGATAATGCATTGATCAGGGTGTGGCTCTCCGTACACAAAGCTGATCCGCATATGAACTCGCCTCGTGCAGGTGAAAAGATGCAGTCAGCTACTGCACACGTGTCAGAGGGGGCGTGTGCCAGTCTCGCCCTCCTCAATCAGGACGGGGATCGGAATCAGTACAGAGGAAGCATAATGCAATTGGGTAACTGGATACGCTTGGGAGAAAATGCATAAACTTTGTGTTCAGCAGGATGGATTAAAACTCACAGTAATGTAATAACTGAATCTGGTAATAGACATGGTTGTGTGGTGTGCTGTTATTGATGTTAAGCATCGTGCCTACTACATTTCAATGATATGTACAATGCTATGCGTTTGAAAAACTGGAAAAATAACACATACTTTGTTTCATTTGAATCAGCCAGACTTTACAGCATCTCTTCTACAAATCCAGGCTAAATAGTGCTTATGTGAATATACCTTCCTGTCAGAATCAGCAAACGTAGTGACTGCACACTGTGGGAATTATTTTCGGCAGTATGATAAGCCTAATAGAACAGCATCTTTTCAGGGTAAATGGTTATTAATGGCTTTTGTGTCCTACCATCATACCTCTGTCAGCCATGGGGGGGACAGAAACAGAGAAATGATTCAGTCCGCTCTTTATCTAAAAAAAGGGTGTGAAGTTACAGAGATAAGAACAGGCTATGAAATATTGTGAAAAATGGCAGAAAATGGAAGTGAGAATGGGAGGCAATGGTGATGGTTTTGATGGTGTCTTTTTTTACTTGTTTAATGAGGATAGCTTTGCAGGAAATGTGAAGCTTCTCACCATGAGCCACAGCTATTTGTACCTCTCACACTGCATTACAAGTAGATACACACCCGAACACACACACACATGCACACACACACACACACCGAAACACACGTACACCAGAATGAACAACACCACACACTCATTCTCTTCTCTCACTCGATTCACAATCAAAATTGTCATTTACCATTTTGCCTTTAATTGTTTTACAAATGTGCTGTAATGATACAAAACTGGTTTAATATAACCCTTCTGCACACTCGTTCCAGTAGTATATGCATGCATGAAATCCTAATTTTATTAGATTGTGTTTATGCAAAGAAATATTCAAGCCATCATTAAAATCTGTATTATGTTATGTTTACTTTGTTTTGATCTCAACAACATGATTACAGCAACAACAAATACACATTTATTTTTCAGTAGTCATTATTATCCTTGTCTTGGCATCCTTTCTTACTACTGTCTCACAATTGTTTTTGTTCACAACCAAGCTTGTTAGCTAAAAAACACGAATCTATTCCTACTATTCAGAAGCCTTTAAATGATATATACCTTGCTTTGATTGGACTCCCTTACACTCAACTTTTGTTCATTCTTGCTATAATAAGAGACTTTTGCTGCTCAGCAGTTTATGGTCACCTTTGTCTGATTCTCCTCTTTATGTTGTACCATACATTTTCAATAGGAGACAGATCTGGACTGCAGGCAGGCCAGTCCAGCACACAGACTAAGTGTTTATGAAGCCATAGCATGTGCAAAATGAGGCCTGGCATTGTCTTGCAAAAAGAAATATGGACTTCATACGAAAATGCATCACCTTGATGTAACCCCAATATACATCTATGTGTCAGTGGCACGTTAACACATATGCAGGTCATTCATGCAGTGGGCACTGACGCATTCCCATATTATGACAGATGTTGGCTTTTTGCATCTTTTTTAATGACAGTCTGTATAGTCTTTTTTCAAAAGCAGGCTAAAATTTGCACTTATCAGACCACAGCACACTTTTCTACTGTCTTTTGGTCCATCTGAGATGAGCTCAAGCCAAGAGATCTTGATAGTGTTTTGCATAGAACTGTTATATGGCTTTCTCTTTACGTAATAGTTTCATGTTGCATTTTTTTGATGCGGGCTGTGTTTAGTGGCAACACTTTTCTGAAGTGTTCTCAGGATCATGTGGCTATATTTATTACAGTAGCATGACGGTTTCTGACTCAATGCTCTCTAAGGGGACATTAAACAGGCTGTGAATATGGACAAAAATTTCTCCAGATTTTTTAAATCATTTCACAGTATTATGAATCATGGACCTAACCTATTTGCAATCTTGTATTGAAAAATTTTCTTTTCGAACTGACTGCAAGATAGGATGTGGCTCATCAGCTCATCAAAATTGTCAAAGACTGAACATTTGCTGGCTTTTCTTTTATATCCAGTCCTGATACCCTCATCTGTTATCAATTTAACTTCTAATTGTGGAACGTTTTAAAATGGTGCAACTGTAATATTTTTAAATATGTTTTTACTTTTAATTTGACTGTGTTGCAGGCATCAAATTCCAAATTAGCTTTTTTTATATATATATTTTATTTATGCATTTTCTCCACTTTTTCTCCCTTTTTTTTTAACACGTCCAATTGCCGGATTGCATCATGCTTCCTCTCCACCAATGCAGATTCCCGCTCTGCTTGAGGAGAACCAAGCTAACCCACGCCCCCTTTGACACATGGGCAGAATGCCATATGCATCTTATCACCTACACTTTGACGAGTGCAGTGCAGTACTGTGTATGGAGAGACACACCCTGAGAGCACTCTTTTCTCATCTCTGTGCAGGTGCCATCAATCAGCCAGCAGAGGTCGTAATTGCATTAGTTATGAAAGAGTCTCTATCCGGCTTAATCCCACCCATATCTGAACAACAGGCCAATCGTTGTTCATGTCTCAGCCTAACCGGCAGGCAGAGCTGAGATTCGATACGAAGTATTCGAGATCCCAGCTCTGGTTCCAGCATGTGTTTTTACTGCTGCGCCACCTGAGCGGCCCAAATTTGCTTTTAACAAAAGAAACAAATTGGTCATCCAAAACATACTTTATAATATACCAACTTTACTGTTGGCCAGTGATAGCTCAGTGGTTAAGGTACTGGACTAGTAAACAGAAGGTTGCCGGTTCAAGCCCCGCCACCACCAAGTTGCCACTATTGGGTCCTTGAGCAAGGCCCTTAACCCTCAATTGCTCATCGTGTCCTGCTCATTGTGTAAGTCGCCTTGGATAAAAGCGTCTGCTAAATGCTGAAAATGTAAATGTACTGGAAATGGGCTTTGTTTACAGATACAAGTCAATACAATTAACATACAGCAAGGTGTGTGGCAGGAATGTCTTTAACCCATGTGTTCCATATTCAATACAGTACAGATGTCAGATTATCTGCTGATAAAATAATGATCTGATAGTGATACTAAAATCAGACACTTTTATTATGATTGCACATCAGGTATTACTAGTGCCTCTTAGCTCTGGGGTCTTTCATTTGATCCTTAGCTCTATTTGTGTTTGTGTGAATTTTCCTTTTTGTGTCTGCTTCTGGAACTTCAGTTTACTTCCACCTCCTAAATACATGCTATTAGACAGACTCTTAATTGCTGTTAGGTATGGGTGTTTAGCATCCTGCAGTGAAGTTATATTCCATTACACAATAAGCTTATATATGCTTAATAAATGATTTTATAATGACTTTGACCCTCTGTCTTTAAATATACTAAATTGATTTGTATTTATATCATGTTGTATTAAATTCAAATTAGATTTTAGTGGTGTGTATTACTAATAAGAATATCTTATTGTGTATTCTTTGTTTTTTGTACAGAGTCTTCAAGAAGTCCAGCCCCAACTGCAAAGTAAGTCATTTTTTTTTATTATTCTTATTGTACATTCTTATAGTATTCCCATTGTGGATCCTTCTTCCTCACCACACCCCAAAAGCAAAGGAGTACTTCTTTGTATGTGCGTGTTAGTCTGTGTTTTTAGTGACTCAGGGTCACTTCAGCATGATTCGGACTGTTTGTTGCATAACCATGTCTTGTGCTTACATGGATTTGTTATATAATTCCCATTAGAAATATTTGTCTTCTGATTTGCTTCCTAAGGCAGTGGTTCTCAACAAATTTGTGAGCTAGGCTATGACAGTCCACATCACTGAAAAAAGCTGGTCTTACAGGTCGCACACATGCATTCATAGTAATAAAAGTATGAAGGTGTTTGGTGCATTTCCATAGGTGACCCTTGCTCTAAGGCCTGTAATGTGCAGATTGGCCTGTTAATTAAAAATGTATGCTTATGATTAATTGTTATTAAAATTGTAACAAGCCTACCTGCCGTAAAGCTTGACATGGGGCGCTGACAACAGTTTTATTCCCACCAGCCATGTCATAATGGATTGCAGAGGAGCATGAAGGCACAGATGACTGACAGCTTTAGTTCCTTTAACCAGCAGTCACTGGTCACAGCCATATTAAGCATTAATTCTCCCCCCGGTGTAGGTGTGTCTATTTCATCAGGGCTTTTCACCAAAGGGTTGCTGGCACTTTCTTTGAGGCTGTGATGCCAGGCTTGGTCTGGCCCTTCAGCCTCCAGGGGTGGTATGTCAACACCTTTATGAGCAGACCATACAGATGAATCCACACTGAACTCTGGCTCCGTCAGTTGGTGGAGTGGCTGCTCCTCTTCTTTCATAACCACTGCCATTTAAGAGAGTTCCCTCTCTTTATTCTATTTTTTAGAACATGCCAGTGGTCTGAACATGCCATGCCTGAGTAGATGACTCATTTGTGACAACTGGTTTTTGTTCTGATTCTGTCCCATTCCTATCTGCTCTCTCTACTTTTGACTGCATATTTTCATTTGTTTTCCTTTTGTTTCTGTTATTTTGGCCACCTGTTAGTTTTGTATCCCTTTCTCTTTGTAGCTCTAGCCACATTGTCATTTTCCCATGGTAAAGCATTACATACATTGGGTTAATCTTTCAATAGGTCACAGGTACAGAGGTCCACCTGACTCACCCTGTGATAGACCCACCCTGTGGTATTTGGTACCAGGACATTACCAGAAGGTTCTTCAACTTCTGTATGTTGTGAGGTGGATAGTCCTACAGTGCATTCTGGTGCCATCTCTTCCTCGGGTAATTGATGCATATACTGTATGCCCAGCTCTCCACATAATCTTGGAGAAAACAGGATTCATCTGACCAGTAAATGCTGTTGCTTTCATGTGCAGTCCGAATGCTTGCCTGCCTATTTTAGATGCTTTTGATGGTGGACAAAAGTGAGTGTGGGAACCTTGACTGGTCTTTGACTATTTAGCCCCATACACAGAAAGGTTCTCTGCACTGTGTTGTGACACATTTACTTCATCACCAGTATTAAAATGATCTAAAATTTGAACCACACTAGCCCTTCTGTTGGTCTGTACCAGTCACCATATCCTTGTCCTTTGGCAACATCCAGTTTTGGCATTCAACAACCTGTCGCTGGGTGTGGGGATTGTCCCACTGGGCCAATGTCCCACTGGACCAATGTCACTACTGTGAGCAATCCTTGCTGTTTTGGAAATAATTCAGCCCATTCATTACAAAGTCACTCTGGTCTTTATGGCTACCCATATTTGCTGCATTGAACATGAGCACTACGAGTGAGTACCATCAGCCCAACATTGAATATATCCCTGACTATGATTTATACAAATGCGCTGAAATAGACATTGTACATGTTTGGCGGATGGGCCTTTTTGACAGATTTTAACCTTGAGTAACCTATGTTAAAAAATCTATCATATCTCCAGCAGACATTATTGTTTTTAAGCCTTGATGATAGTAATAGAATTATGAAATGACAGTGATTGGATTAAGTCAGTGATAAAAAGCATGGTGTTTTTCAGTGCATGTACAAGCATTATTGTAAAAGTAAAGATTACAGATAAATTACACAGGAAAATGAGATTTGCTTTATATGTTATAATCATGACAGGTATGTTAGAAGGTAAAGCTTTAAAAGGGTCATGTTTTGTTCTTTTTCTAGCTTACAGTCTACTTGGGCAAGAGAGATTTTGTGGATCATCTAGATCATGTTGACCCAGTCGGTAAGTGTAAAGAGCTAATCATGTGCAATGTAGTTAACTCCAGCAAAACCAGCACACCTATACAGACTTGGGTGCATTTACAATGGAGAATCTAAAAAGTCTTAACCATCTGCCTATATTGTTTATTTAATTAGTTTGTAATTTCAGTAATCAGCTGTATTGTTGACAGACCAGTAATAACCAGTGCCAGTAATATTTTATAGAGAATATTTTTTGCTTTGTTACTGGACAAAATGCAGTCTAAAAAGGCAACTTTACACTGGTTATATGCATAAGCAAGTGTAGTGATTTATTAATAGCGTCGTCAAGTTGATTTTGGACTCGACGATTGTGTTTCTTCAGAACACTCTGTCTTCTGTTTGGGTATTCAGGCTTCTTAATGGTTTGTTCATTGTTCCTTTAACTGTATCCATCCATCTTGTACTAACAACTGTCACAATCCTTAAATAGCTTTACCGAATGAAAACCATGTTCAGTGTTGCCGTACCCTGCCTCTGCCCAATGTCAAGAAGTTTCTGATCATTCTACACAACTGGCAACCAGTATCAGCCTCACAAAGCAGTGAATGGTCCATCTCTTTAAGAAACAATTTATATTCCCAAAAAAAAGGTTATTAATTTGGTGCACATAAGTGTGATGTTCCCGTCTATTCTGGTGCTGTATAAACACACCGGGGACGAATTAAACAGATTAACCCCTGCTTATGTAAAGTCACTCTTTAAGTCAGCTTGCAAAATGTTAAATTAATCTGTCAGCCAAAAAGGCACTTAGGCATGGCCACATCCACATTGTTCTGCACTTTTTTAGACCCTGTGATTTTCTTTGACCTTTTTAGTGACTGGATGTATTTGCAACTTTCACTTTTTCCATTACAGTAATCTTAGATGCTTGTTTAGTAAACATCAGGAGAGGCAGAAGTTCCAGTAATAAAGGAGATTATGTGTATGTGTATGTGGACTGAAGCGCATGATTTCTAAGCCTTAAATACTGCAATTATATCCATTTTACAATATGATTATTGAAATTGTTGCCTCCTACACTGTAACTTAGTGCGTGCAGCTAAGTGACAGCTGGTATTGTTTGAGTAGCTGTTCAAACGTGCTATAACGGGGTATAAGATTAAAAGTATTAATGTGAAAGTGTAAAACAGAAGCCTTTTTTGAGAAAATGTATTTAGGCTCTGTATGTTAATGTACCTAAATTGGCAAAACACTCAAGCCCGACCAGACTGTCATTTGTTAGTGTGTTTTGTTCATTTATTAATAATTAGTTATAATTAGTAATAATTAGCTAGTTATTGATATTTTCATTTTCACCAGCCGCTTTATCCTGGTCAGGGTTGCGGCGGATCTGGTTTTACTGGGAAACACTAAGCGCAAGGTGGGAATATCCTGGGCAGGGTGCCAATCCCTTGCAGGGCTTCAGCCATCCAAGGCCAACTGCAAATACAGTACCAACTAGTGTTTCAATATATTTACACTACCAGGTACAGAACAATGTGGTTAGGACTGTTTTGCCTCCAGTGCATTAATGCACAGACTAATCTCACCTGGCAAGTACATACAAGAGTAAGGTGCGCCATTTCACACTGATGTATGTTGTCTATACTAGTTGCTTCAGCATAATGACGATGATAATGGACCATTGAAGGTTGCCTAAAGCTTCAGAAGTTCATTTAATTTTCATGTTTTTACTACTGCATTATTCTGGTGAGGGTTGGGGCGTGGTCTAGCTTTCCAAAATCACTGGGTGCAATGCAGTAACACACCCCGACTCAGATGCCTATTCAATCCAGACTCCCCCCATCCCCAGACATATCCAATCATGTCTGTATGTAGATGCTTAACTAATTGATAGCATTGCAGGGGATTTGAAGCCTGTATTCCAGCAGTAGTGGACTAGCATGATTTACCTTTGTGCAAGTGTCATGCTATTCGAAGGTCATATTGGTAAAAACAAAGGGGTATAACCTCTGCTGGCTGTACAGAGACAGGGGATATTGGAGACTGGTGTGTGACTCTCAGTGTCCGATATGGATCTTTATATGAACCTACCTCATGCATGGGAAAAGAAGCAGTCAACTAATGCACACGTGTAAGAGGGGCCGTGTTTTAGTCACGGCTCTCCTCGGTCAGGAATGGAGGTCAGCAGCAGTAGAGGAAGTGAAATGTTATCTCGTAGTTGGATACGTCTAGATTGGGAGGAAATTGGGGAAAAAATGGGGAAAACTAAATATATTAAGTGAGAAATTGGTATAGACCTCACTACATAATTTTTTAAACCTCATCTTGATTCTTTCAATATAGGCAATTTGGAATTGCACAGTGTTTTTAAATTTCTAAAAGTTCATAGGATTAAAAATGGTCAGTATTGCAGTGTAATATGAGCATAAACAGAATTACCAGAGTTTATGTGTGTGCGTGCGTGTGTGTTTGCGTATTAAACTTTATTTTTCTTCTGTTGTCCGAGTTCAGATGGAGTACTTTTGGTCGACCCGGAATACCTTAAAGACAGAAAAGGTGGGTTAATGTGCCGACGTGAGTAAGACCTGTAAATTAATGGTTTGATGCCATTTGGTGCCCAAATCTCTGATCTGATCAAACTTGTTTCACTTTTTCTTTCCTCCTGATGAATTACTCTGCAGTGTTTGTGACTCTGACATGTGCATTCCGTTATGGTCGTGAGGACCTGGACGTGCTGGGATTGTCCTTCAGGAAGGACCTGTACATCTCTACCTTCCAGGCTTTTCCTCCACTGCCCGATGAGCGTAAACCACTTAGCCGCCTACAGGAACGCCTGCTTAAAAAACTCGGCCAGCATGCACACCCCTTCAACTTTACTGTAATTAGAAATTTAATTTATCTTATTCTGATCACTAAATAAGTATGCTGCTTTTATATGTTTTATTAGTAAGCTTTTTATATTACAATTGTACCCTTTATATTATGCATTATACTTTAAGGGAGTCATTGTATAACTAAAATATATAATAGAGTGGTACCTTGTCTTCAATTGTACCTTGATGTCAATTGGTTCTGGGACTAGCATCGAATTTAAGGTATAAGCATGTATGGGAAACCTTTTAATGTGTTCCATGGTCTCATGGAACTGCATATATTTTAGGCTAATGTAAAATAATGGGATTGTTTTTGACACTTATACACATGAAAATAACACAAATGTAATATAAAAAACACTGAAACTCAATTAAAACACAGTTAAAAATCTATAAAAAAATGGCAGTGCACAAAGCTTTACATGACTTATTGTACTAAAACAACAAGTGGGGAATTTCATTAGTGAAGAGAACTTATGAGCAGTAATAATTAAGAGAGGTGTAGTGTTTCTGTGTCATTCTTTTAATACAGTACATTACGTCACATCAATCATTTTTTTATGATAAGCATTTTAGACCCTGAAAAGCTGATTCTCACCATTTCTCAGCGCCCCGAGCTATAACACAAGTTTAAAAGTAAAACAGGAAAAAATACAGCTAAACACAGATACTCTGTCAAAGTGGATTTGACGGTTATTTCACACAAATGCAGATTGGTCTCATATTTGCACTTTGATGACGTTTTATCGCACCAATCAAGCCAAGTGCTGAACAAATTGTTAATTTGAAATTAAATAAATACTTTTTTTTTTAAAAGCTGAACACTTCAAGTTTAAGGAAAACAATGAGTTTAAGGGTACAAATTTCTCCACAAAGTGCGTCGAGTTCCAAAGATTTCGAATTTAGGGGAAGTCGAGTTACAAGGTACCACTGTACTATCAAGCCGGCAAGCCGTAGCCCAGTGGTTAAGGTACTGGACTAGTAATCAGAAGGTTGCTGGCTCAAGCCCCACCACTGCCAGGTTGCTGCTGTTGGGCCCTTGACCAAGGCCCTTAACCCTCAATTGCTCAGACGGTATACTGTAGCTGCAATGTAAGTCGCTTTGGATAAAGGCGTCTGCTAAATGCCGAAAATGTAAATGTATCAAATCAGTATTTGTCACAATTAACATCATAATACAATGTAGACAAAATAGAGCCATTCATTTATAACAGTGAGATATGTTTCCAACAAACTCTGTTTATAAAAAGTTTTGTAGATGTAGCACTTCTTGGTTCCTCAAGTTTATTGTAGAATATTTTATTGCAGTTATAAAGCAAACAAAACTAGAATAAATCCTCACGATTGATTGCTCAATTGTCAACTAATCCAGAATAACAATCATCTATGTTGAGGGTTACCAGTTTCAGCCGGGAAATTGACACAACCATCAAATATTTAGTGTGATGAGGGGCAGGAAAAGCTTATTCTAATAATATATCAAGTACCAATGGCATTTAAAGAGACCTTTAATCTGTGCTGATTCATTTTCAGATTCCTCAGAATCTCCCTTGCTCAGTCACTTTACAACCTGGACCAGAGGACACGGGCAAGGTAAAATCACCTAGACAGAAACGTTATGGTCTAGTGGCGTGTTTACTACTAATACATTTCTATTTTTACTCCTGTAGGCATGTGGTGTAGACTTTGAGATCAGAGCTTTCTGTGCCAAAACGGTGGATGAGAAGATTCACAAAAGGTGAGTAATATACACTATTACTTTTTAATGATATTAATCAGCTAGTTTAACTACGCATATTGAAAAACAATCAAAATGCACATTTTTTACTGTGTAATATGAACAAAACAACACACGTTTTTATCAGCATTGTTAAGATTGTGAAGACCATAAGATAGTGCCCAAACATAAACCCAGCTAAAGCCCATACTGAGCTAGTAAACACACATTGTCATAAAATATAATTTAAGTCTATTACAAAGAGTGAATATAATTATTATTGTTCTGTTTTTTTTTTTTTTTTACTTTCTAAGACAAGATTTAAAACTAAGCAAAAACCAGCACAATTATTAAGAAGCATCAGACACTAACTGGTAAAACTAGATTTTAATCTAGATTTAAAAGCAGCTGTGGAAGGTGCAGACCTAATGTCTGGTTGGATGTTCTGCCAAGGTTAGACCAAAAACAAATGGATTTCTTTTTTTTTTTTTCTTTTTAATTTTTAATATTTTAACAGATGTTTTTTTCAGTTTTGTCTTAACAAATATCTGTTTAGCTTTGGTTCTATTTTTATATTGCATATTGTCAGCACAATGAATTAAAATAATCATTTTAAACAGAGTAGTTAATGTATGTATAGGAATGATAAATATGTGGGCCTTGATGTTGAAAGGGCCAAGAATGCCTTTGTTGGTAAAAGAAAATCAGTTTAAGATTAAAAACCTAGAAAGGCCGCTCAGGTGGAACAGCGGTAAAACACGCTAGCACACCAGAGCTGACATTTCAAACTCCTCAGTTCAAAACTCAGCTCTGCCAGCCGGCTGGGCTGGGCAGCTACATATACAATGATTTACTTGTTGTTCATACAGGGTGGGAGTCGGAGCAGGGACCTCATAACTTATGCATTTACGACCTCTGCTGGCTGATTGATGTCACCTGCACAGAGACGAGGAATAATGCTTTGATCAGGGTGTGACTCTCCGTCCACAAAGCTGATGCGCATACAAACTCATCTCATACAGGTGAAAAGATGCAGTCGGCTACTGCACACGTGTCGGAGGGGGCGTGTGTCAGTCCCACACCTCTCAATCAGGAGTGGAGATCAGCATCGGTAGAGAGGAAGCATAATGCAATCTGGTAATTGGATACGACTAGATTGGGAGAAAAATTGATATATGATAAGTGTAAATTGGATTATTTAATTTGGTTGAAAGATCACACACTCTAATATTTGGTTGGACCGCCTTTAGCTTTGATTACGCCATGCATTCGCTGTGGCATCGTTTCCACAAGCTTCTGTACTGTCACAACTAGGGATGTCCCGATCCGATCTCAAAGATCGAGATCGGGGTCGATCAAGGCATTTTTTAATTGATCGGTATCGGCTTTACTAAACCCGATCTTAATCCCGATCTTTTGTGTTACGTCAGCATGTCCGCTGTGTGGAAATACTTTAAATTGGAAAGTAAAACAAGTCCAACAGTGAAGTGTAACGTCTGCAGTGTGAGCGTTTCACGAGGCGGTGGGAGCAGAGCTGCGTTCATGTGTGAGAGTGTGTGTGAGTTAAGGATCACTCCGGTTTACAAAACAACATAGTGATGCACTCGTTTAATAAAGAAATAAATGCACAGTATATTCACATATTGTCGGGAGCAGAACACTTTATTAACTTCTTCTGTTACGGTACCGAATAGCCGACAGTTGAGTCAAGCACGCTATTTCATGTTCTATGGAAGGCCTAAAGGGTCAAAACACACTCACTTCGTGTGCAAACGTCCATCAAACCATTGTCACAATACAAGCACTTTAAGAACTGGCTTTCCTTCATAACAAAAGAGCCTTTCCATTTTATTTTGGTATTCAGGTTTTACTGTAATGCTTTTAAGTAGCTTTTTTTCTTATATTCAAGTTAAGCTGCTACACAGATTTCTGTTCATTTTTAGTGTATCACTGCATTAAACATTTTTTTTCTTTGAATGTAAAGTTTAAAGTAAAACTAATTATCTCACTCATTTTGATTGATTTTGTAAAAGTACGAAAACATTAAGCAATAGCTTGGATGCAGCATTTTTCCCTTCAGCACTGCAGAGCTATTTAGTTGTTAAACATATACACTGGATTAATTTGAATAATTGTAATGTACTTGAAGTGTGCACTGTGTGAACAGTATTATCTAGTTCTTATCTAGACAATATCTAGAAAATACAAGTATCGGTTTGAGAATCGGTATCGGATCGGGGTCAAAATTAATAATCGGGATCGGTATCGGGAACAAAAAAACGTGATCGGGACATCCCTAGTCACAACATTTATTTCTGTCCAGAGTTGCATAAATTTTTCCCCAAGATCTTGTATTGATGATGGGAGATTTGGACCACTGCTCAAAGTCTTCTTCAGCACATCCCAAAGATTCTCAATGGGGTTAGGTCTGGACTCAGTGGTGGCCAATCCATGTGTGAAAATGATGTCTCATGCTCCCTGAACCGCTCTTTCACAATTTGAGCCCGATGAATCCTGGCATTGTCATCTTGGAATATGCCCGTGCCATCAGGGAAGAAAAACTCCATTGATGGAATAACCTGGTCGTTCAGCATATTCAGGTAGTCAGCTGACCACATTCTTTGGGCACATAACGTTGCTGAACCTAGACCTGACCAACTGCAGCAACCCCAGATCATAGCACTGCCCCCACAGGCTTGTATGGTAGGCACTAGGCATGATGGGTGCCTCACTTCAGCCGCCTCTCTTCTTACCCTGATGCGCCCATCACTCTGGAACAGGGTAAATCTGGACTCATCAGACCACATGACCTTCTTCCATTTCTCCAGAGTCCAATTTTTATGCTCCCTGAGTTCTACTGTAGTTTTTCTACCATTTGATTTCACCAAACGTTTACGTGATCGCCGATCACGATCATTCAAGATGATTTTTTTCCAACCACATTCCTCCCTTGAAGATGATGTTTCCCCACTGTCCTTCCAATTTTTAATAATGCGTAGGACTGTGTGTGTGTGTATATATATATATATATATATATATATATATATATATATATATTATATATCAGTGGCGATTTCTCTAAGACTGCAAGGGAAGCTCAGCTTCCCCTAAAATGTCAAAAATTAAATGGTCAAATATGTACAGTTGTGTTAACATTTCATTGACTACAAATGCGTTAGAACACGTTCATCTTGAAGACGAGTTCATTCAGAATCAGCTACTTATCACAAATCGACTCGATTTTGTTAACTTAACTCATACATTCCCGGAGCGTCAATGCATTTACCCGCAGACGCTGAGCGTCTCTTTGCTTCTATGGGGCTGCATGGGCTTCGAAACTCGCCGGTCATTGGATAAATGCCACGATTTTGTCCCGCCCCTGGACGCTGAGCATCTCTGGGGGTGAATGGGGCTGTGGGCGGGTCTGGGCGCTGAGCTTCTGCAAGATGATTGGAGGATCAGTCGAAAGGCTGAATCCCGTTTTGATTGACAGCTGTCGCTCGGAGCTTCAGTACCATCGCGGATTTTGCGAGTGAAGTCGAAAGACAAACTGCAACCCATTTCATGCCATTTTCTTGAAAACTAACAAAGGGGAGAATTTATATATTTATATATAAATAAATTGACAAATTTTATGATGTAAGACGACAATGAGCTTCCCATCTTTGAAAGACCAGCAGCCGCCACTGATATATATATATATATTTATAAATATAAACTGATAAATGATAAGTGTAAATTGGATTATTTAATTTGGTTAAAAAAATAAAAAAATAAATAAAAAAATTATATATATATATATATATATATATATATATATATATATATATATATATATATATATATATAGAGCCACATTTTTCTTAAACAATTAGTCATCGTACAGTGCACTTATTCAGGGACCGTTTGTAGAAATACTTTATTTGTCTCAATCGAATGCATAAAAAAATCTTCTTGACATTCTGCATGATGCAGTGTAAACCAATGACACTAAAATCCATCTAATTGTGTCTGCTCTGAAAAATATGTTTAGGCATGTAATAATTAAAACAGTCCTATAGTCAACTGCTCTCTGAACAGGTTGTAATGTGTACACAGTAGGTGCTTTCTTTGCGTGTGTATCTACATTTAATAGTGTAGATAATGTTATATGTGAAGTATTTACACTAGATATCCACTCCACTGAGTAATTATATGTATGTGTAAAATGATAAGCAGATTGTTGAGCAATGTACATATGTGTTTGTGTGTGTTTAATTGTGTAGAAACTCAGTGCGACTGGTGATCCGTAAGGTGCAATATGCTCCAGAGAAGCCAGGACCACAGCCCATGGTGGAGACAACACGCAGCTTCCTTATGTCTGACCGTTCCCTTCACCTAGAGGCGTCACTTGATAAAGAGGTGTGAACATGCATGCTCATGCACAGTTACACTTGGATATGTTCACTCTGAATAGTTGATTTTGCATATATGATTTGCATATGTTTGGATGTATTTTATATTGTAGGGGGTTGTTTTTTTCCAAGCGCTCTTTAGCCTTTACTTTCTCAATCATATGTCTGCCTTTACTAATACAGTGCGTGGTCAAAAGTATATGTAAAAGACTTGAACTGATGAATCTTGTGTAACCAGTAATTACCTGTCTTGTCATGAATGTAACCAAAGTGTGTAAAACATGACTTCATAAATAAATCATCTTGCCATTGTTCTATGCACATTTCTACTTTTTAAATAATAATATGTACCAGTTAGCCTTGTTGCACTTTTATTTATTATTAAGACTGACAAATAATGATACAGTACATTTTGATTAAATGGAATAGTATACTGTTTTGATGTGGAACACCAAATGGTGGAGATTTACATGTTGGAAACATGTAAATAATGGAGATATCAGTGGAGATAGCATATCCACAGACCTAACAAACAACACAGATGAGGCAAAACTTCAGGACCGTCCACTAAAAATATGCATGGTGATATCTGTTTTGTAACAATTGTGCATGTCACGGTCAGGGAGATACTAAATGCAGCAGATAACTGCAGCTATATGAAACCCTGAGTGACTTTGATAAGGGCCAAATTGTTATGACCACGATGTGGCAATGATGCCAGGATGCAAAATAGGACCATGCACCTGGCAATATATAGACGTTTAAGGACCTGCTGTTAATTTACTGGAACCAGATATCACAGGACTCCTTCAGATGTTTTTGTAGACTGATGAAAGCAAATTAGGCAGGTGGTCCTAATGTTTTAACTGGGTACAGAACAAGAATACACTATTGACAGTTCTAAACTACTGCAGGGCAATATAAAGTAGCCACTACATGTTTTTGGGATGTGGGAGGATACATACGTAGAGGAAACAATATTAATATGGGTGGGACAGTGGTATGACAGGTAGTATTTGTGTTACACAGCCCTAGGGTCTTGGGTTCAGGTCTCCCATGTGGTTACTTTCTGTCTAAAGGCATGTTCTGCCCATGTTTGAGCAGGTTTTCACCCACCTCTTAAAAATGGCTTTTCTGTAGAAGTAAATGAGTGAACATATGAGTAGTAGGAGTTGAAAAAAATTACTTAAGACGATTAAATAAAATACAAATTAGTCTTTACTTAATTAGTTTTATTAAGATGTATTGTTACAGCTATTAACTATTCCCCTTTTACTGTGTCTCAGCTCTATTACCATGGAGAACCCATCAGTGTCAACGTCCATGTTACCAACAACTCCACCAAAACTGTCAAACGAATCAAAATCTCAGGTAATCAGCTGAAACAAACAATGTATGGTTCATGATGTTTAATTTTTTTTAATGCATTTTTAAATTCGTTAACTATATGTTGTGTATCTGTTCTGTCCTTTTCACAGTCTGTATGCTTTCTCTTCTTGTTTATATTACACCCTATTATCCATCTTTCGTACATTTCCCTCCTACTGACCGGAGTATTTTACAAGCATATCTCTGTATCTGTTTGTTGGAGACTTGTAGTCAATAATTGTGTTACCATAGAAACATCAATGTTATTGTAGCTTTTACTTAGAGTGCTTCCTTAGTTTGTATTTTATTGTCGATATTGCTGCAATAGTTAACTGTGTTAGCATTAGCGTTAATGGAAATCCTAGCATATGTACTAGGTGGAAACGGCAGCAAAGGATACTGATTATTTTTACTGTGTAAATATTGCTGCTATCTTTATTTATTCATATGGGTTAGATTATTACTGATGGAATATATAATGATCCTTCCCACTTTTGTTGTAATGTCAGAATGCACTTGAGGCCATGTGGACTCAAAATGTATGCAAAATCTTATTCATGTTATTCCAGCATAGTTTTACAGTATTCCAAAAAGCATTATGTAATGTTACAGATTACTTGGTTCTCTGTCTTCAAGTGCTGCCATAAATAAAAGTTCAAGACTAGTAATACAAACATCATTATAAATTTAAGAAAAAAAAAAAATTACTGGTCTCAGACTTTTTCTCGTGAAGAATTTTGCCCCCCAGAATAAGCCTGAATCTATGAAACTCACTATGAAACAAACAACAATACTGGGTTGCACGTTTTTTAAATAACATTACTAGACACATGTGGTGCAGCAGGAGGTTACACTTACCCACTATTGCTGAGATCCTGGTTTTGAATCCCCAGAGATGATTGGCAATGTCTGGAGGGGTGGTCAAGGCCCTAAAATAGATTGTGTTGCTGCATTGCACTCATTGATTACCAGACACACTGGATAATGTGGTGATAACAACTTCTGTTTAGTACTGTTAAGGGCTGTAATGACAACAGTATAAAAAGCACCCCTGATTAATCTGGGGCACCTCCAGGTGCTCTCAAACCAGCTGTAAAATCTAATGTATGTAATTCCGTGTAGTTTAAACAAATTACTAAATTACTGGGCTCTTCCACTGTGTTAGTTTAGTCAGTACGTCTTTTTGTAACAATCACTAGTAAATAAAACCAGAGATTATAATGTAAGGGCATCTGTTTGTGAAACAAACTTGGTCTTGACTTGTATTTAAGGGTGAGTTACCTGTGTGTATTGCATGTGTGTGTGTGTGTGTGTGTGTGTGTGTGTGTGTGTGTGTGTGTGTGTGTGTGTGTGTGTCTGTGTGTGCAGTAAATAATGATGCTGCTTCCATCCAGCCCTGCTAACCCTACACTGTGCCTGTTTTCTCCCCACAGTGCGACAATATGCTGATATCTGTCTGTTCAGTACTGCACAGTACAAATGCCCTGTGGCTCAGGTAGAAGCTGAGTGAGTACCCCCTATACCTCCTCCTATCCTTCTTTTTACCCCACATTTCTCTTACACCTCCTATAGAAATAAAAGTGTGTGACTAAAACATTGAAACTCATCAGTTTGAGTTCTTTTATAACTGTATTTTGAATTTTCTGAAAATATGGCAATGCCTGTTGGATCAAAAATATACACACAGCACTTGATCTTAGTTTTGTTTGACATTTGTGTCATAACAGATGATAATTTTAAGGTCCATATAAATTAAGCCAGTTAATTTACATGCAACAAATGACATGGAACAGTGGTCTCTGCCCAGGTCAGTAAGAAAACCCTAACAAACAATCACAAAAACAGTCCACAGTCCTGCAAGCTGTACATTGTCATGAGCTTAAAGGCTGCTGTGAAAAAATTGTGCCTTCACTATCAACACCTTAAAGTTCTTGATCACACAGTACAAAGAAAAAGCAGGAGCATGGGCTTCTGGGCTAAATGCTGATCTGATGTACAGCTTGCTTATCTTTTTTTGTGGTTCTTAAAATATACTTGACCCTCTAGATAATTTTTTTGAGCTTAAGTTGACAATCTTGGTTTTCTTGGCGGAGACTTACTTTGTAATAAGTGCAGTAGTACCAGCACTGTTTACATGGGCACTAGCTGTTGTCAGTAGAACTTTTTGACCCAGCAAATAATGCATTATTTTTAGAAAGCCCTTAATAAACGTAAGAAAAAAAATTGTACAAGTGTTGTTTGGAGTATATAATGATTATAACCTCATACTGCTTTGGCAAACGTTTCTCATAGTGTATGAACTTTAAATGTAATAATAATCTTATTTCAACTTTTTTTATTTTTATCCTTTCTTGCCTTCTTTACATTGTTGTTTTGTTAGCTTCTGAGCTTGTGTTTGTTTTATAGTTTGAACATACACCGATCAGCCATAACATTAAAACCACCTCCTTGTTTCTACACACATTGTCCATTTTATCAGCTCCACTTACCATATAAAAGCACTTTGTAGTTCTACAATTACTGACTGTAGTCCATCTGTTTCTCTGCATGCTTTGTTAGCCCCACTTCACCCTGTTCTTCAATGGTCAGGACTCTCCCAGGACCACTACAGAGCAGGTAGTATTTAGGTGGTGGGTCATTCTCAGCACTGCAGTGACACTGACATGGTGGTGGTGTGTTAGTGTGTGTTGTGCTGGTATGAGTGGATCAGACACAGCGATGTTGATGGAGTTTTTAAACACCTCACTGTCACTGCTGGACTGAGCCAACCAAAAATATCAAGCCAACAGTGCCCCATAGGCAGCGTCCTGTGACCACTGATGAAGGTCTAGAAGATGACCAACTCAAACAGCAGCAATAGATGAGCGATCGTCTCTGACTTTACATCTACAAGGTGGACCAACTAGGTAGGAGTGTCTAATAGAGTGAACAGTGAGTGGACACAGTGTTTAAAAACTCCAGCAGCACTGCTGTGCCTGATCCACTCATACCAGCACAACACACACTAACACACCACCACCATGTCAGTGTCACTGCAGTGCTGAGAATGATCCACCTCCTAAATAATACCTGCTCTGTGGTGGTCCTGTGGGGTCCTGACCATTGGAGGACAGGGTGAAAGCAGTCTAAAAAAGTATGTAGAAAAATAGATGGACTACAGTCAGTAATTGTAGAACTACAAAGTGCTTCTATGTGGCAAGTGGAGCAGGTGGTTTTAATGTTATGGCTTATCAGTGTATACTGGATGCACCTGGCACACTACACTTTTTTATTTAGAATTCGAAAGTGTCTGATAAAGTTCACCAGGTTTTGTTTTTTTTATCCCTGATGACCTCACAGATTTTCCCAGCCTGTCCTGTTATTTCATGCAAGTGTTGCTGCCCCCACGGGGCCATTTATTATCACACCTCTGAATTAAACTGCTCTTTTATTATTTTTCACTCAGAGTCACTTGAGTAGTGCACCTGCTTCTCCTACTTATTGCTAAAACAGTATGTCTCAATCTCATGCCCTCTCCTCTGGATGTGACAACAGCTCGTTTGCTTTTGACCCTTCCACTGATGGGCCGTGTCCTCTTCTCTGTGATTGGATGTCTTTGTAGTAAGGTGATAAAAGTGCCTGTTCTTTCTCAGTGCAGCAGATGACTCACATGCTCCTGCACTGCAGTGATACCTACAGTAGATCCTACTGACCACTCAGAAGTCATGGGGTTTAAAACTTTATGCAACAAGAACATTAAGTTACTACTACATAAGTAACTTACTACATTAAGTTAATACTAGGCAAATAGGTACCAAAGTATTTATTTACTGGAGGCATTATCTCTTTATTCTTGTATAATCTTATTTTTGTATCATACACAACATGGACAAATGTATGTAGATACCCGTTTCAAAAAGGGGATTTGCCTATTTTCTCCACACCCATTCTGAATGCATCAATAAAGTAGATCATACGGCCATGCAATTTTTATAAACAAATGTGGATGTAGAACAATACTGTGGCTAAAAAGCTCACAAAAGTATGATAGTTACTAATAAATAAGGTGGCCAAAATAACAGAAACAAAGTAAATGAAAGACAAAAAACACCTGCAGCCTGCAGCAGAGAAAGTGCATAGAACAGAGATAGTGCAGAACTGAGAACTAGTTGTCACAATTTGACAGACTGCTCCAGCCATCTGTGACAACTCTGTCTTCAGAAAAAAGAAAAGATAGGGAACTTTCCGAACCAATCAGGACCGGCAATGCACTGGCAACCAACTGGCACAGCTCTGCATAATGTGGATTTTGACTGGGTACAGAACAATTTAACTGCATAATTTATCCCAATTTTCCTCCCAATCTAGTTGTATCCAATTACCTGATTGCATTATCTCTACTGATGCTGATCTCCACTGCTGATTGAGGAGAGCAAGACTGGCTTTGTGTACGGAGAGCCACACCCTGATCAACACATTATTCCTCAACTCTATGCAGGCTCCATCAATCAGCCAGCAGAGGTTGTAATTGCATCAGTTATGAGATCCCTATTCAGCTTCCAACCCTGGACGAACAACAAGCCAATTGTTGTTCATGTAGCCGCCCAGCCCAGACGGATGGCAAAGCTGAGTTTCGAACCGACGAGCACCTAAATACAAATTTATTATAATGAAAATTAAAATGTATTTCCATTAGAATTTCAGTATGAGAAACTGTGTATGAGGACATTTCATTTACACTGCAGTATAGCTTCGTTTTTTGTGAAGGATAAACACAGCAGCAAAAGAATATCTGTAATAAACCAGAACCATATCTCTAAAACTATCACTATCTTGACATTTGAAAAACATTTGTTTACTGAATAAGTAGTTAATTACTCAAATATTTTAGTATGTAACCATGTGCAGTTGGGGCAGTTGTAGCCTAATGGTTAAGGTACTGGACTAGTAATCAAAAAATCGCTGGTTCAAGTTCAAGCCCTACCACTGCCAGGTTGCCACTGTTGGGCCCGAAGCAAGGCCCTTAATCCTCAATTGCTTAGACAATATACTGTCACAGTACTGTAAGTCGCTTTGGATAAAAGCGTCTGCTAAATGCCGAAAATTTAAATGTGGGGTGCTTATTAAAATTATCAATGCTTGCTGCACCGACTTTTTCCTTCTTCTGTTTTGCCATATTAAACCTGCTCCCTTGTTTTCTGTACTTAGAACATCATAAAACAAATTGCTAACATTGACCTATTTTTGCTAGTGTAGCACTGAAACTGCTGCTCTAACAATTATATTTGCTGCATTATATTAATACTTATAGGCAGAAATATTTTTTTTTCATTGTGTTGCATTAGTATTTGTCAAACGGTCCAGCAAACATTTGCTGCCTCTTCACTTTTCCCTGTAGATATATGGCCTTGATTAGTTTGTCTTGGCTCACTTACAACGTCATATTAAAACTTCCGCTGAATTGCACACTTCGTTAAACGCCAGCCTTTGTGAAGGATCCTCTTTCGTTTTAATTCTCTTTTCCTGCTTTGAATTGCTTTTGCTGATTATGCATTGTGATGTGGTTCTAACCAACTAAACCAGGTCAAAACTGCTTCTTACTTACTCTATTTAATGATCTTAATCGGAACTTAAGAATAATTTAATCATCTCACACACTGATACTCATTTGTACACAGAGTACATCTATAGTGACATGTTTACATACACTTGTGAGGAACATGTTCTGGCCGTGTCAATGATTTTTAAAAGCATTCTTTTTCTGTGGCTGAATGTACATATTTCTTTGTTTAAATGTTTAAAGATAAAAATAATTCATGGTAAATAATTATGATGATAGACTGTAGCAGGTGATATATGGTTGCACATGAAAAAAGTGCATAGAAAATGTTCTCTTTGTTATAGTCAGGAAGAAGTCTGAACTTTAACTGTATATAGCATTTAAACAAACCACAAACATTTGTGAAGACAAGAGACTTCTCTTATTTCCATACAGTAACACAGTAAGCTGATCATTTCTGATACTAAAAATTATGAGAGGTAAATAGTTAGTCTGATAGTGATATAGAACTCCTCATTTTGTCTAAAATGTCTCTCTTGTTTGTTTCAGTGACGGGGTTTCACCCAGCTCCACGTTCTGCAAGGTGTACACACTCACCCCGACACTCAACAACAACCGGGAGAAGAGAGGATTAGCTCTGGATGGTAAACTTAAACATGAGGATACCAACCTGGCCTCTAGTACCATGTAAGCCATCATTACATACACTGCCAAGCTTTAATACTTTGTAGGACAGCGTAAAAAAAAGTCACGTGGTCATCACTGATATGCTTACCTATTTCTGTTGTTCACTTTATTTTGTAACACTGTATTTTATGACACTATTACAAGTCGTGTGTAATAGAGCATTAAGTGTAAGGAGGACATGTATGTCATTGGCAGTCCTGGGATGCTAATGATTTTTGAAACTGTTCTTTTTCTGTGATTATTGATTAAAACACATCCACTAAATGCCCAAATGAATGTGTACACCTGACCATGCACCATTCTAAAACTATGTGTATCAGTATGGATTTTAAATCCAATTCAATCTGCCAATGGTTCAGAGACAAATGGGTGGAGCAAGGGCTGATGTAATGCCCCTGATCATTGTATTGTAACTCTTAATCTTGAATGCCATTTAAGAAAAAAAGTACTTTTAAGCCACATTTATTATGTTTGTAGAAGAGTTAGATAAGTTTGTAAGTTGCCCCACTGATCAAAGATCCCACCAGACCCATGCAATTGTGGAGGTGTAGATGGGATTTATTTTCAATTATTAGATACACATGTGCAAATGCACCAATTTATTTGAAACCTTATTTCCAGAAGTTATGACGCTTTTTACAATTGCAGTAAAATTAGCTGCTTGAACTTTTATTTAAATAATTTTATAAAAGTACAAACATAACATTTTCAGTGTTTTTAAATATAAAATAATAGAATGTGACGCCTGCAATACTCTCAAATAAGTTGGGACAGAGGCAAAATATATCTGTCTCCAAGAGGAGAATCAGACATCAGCGACCACAGACTGCTGAGCAGCTGAAGTCTTGTATACAGCAAGAATGGACAGAAATTCCACTTGCAAAACTGCAACAATTAGTATTGTCAACTAACAAATGATTAAAAAGTATAATTAAATTAGAAAACATGATGTGACCTAGTGGTAAACATGCATCTGTCACAGCTTTTTTAAAGTGTGTTGCAAGCATTAATTTAGTCTAAAACAGAAATGAGTTTGCAGTGAATTAGGTTCAAGTGAATTAATAAATAAATAAAAAAATCTAATTAGTGTCCCAATTTTTATGGAAATGGAGTTTGCTAGCTAAGATTGAATGCTTCCAGCTCAATTTTAGCTTCCTCAAAGCTTAAGTGTATTTTTCAGCAGTCATAATGGCAAATTACTTACTGTAAGTAATTAATTACTTACTACACTTACTGTTAGGAGACAAAAATTTAGTTACATTTTGGAAAACAAGGCTCAGGTGCCTCAGACCAGCCCTTTCTGCACTCTTTTTAACCCCGTACCCTCAACTCACCTCCAGCTTATCCCAGAGTTTATGTAATAGCTACAGACACAGGCATTTCATTTTAAATGGAGAGCAGCTGGTCATTTCTGACTTTTGGCTACAGAAGAAAACACATTCTTAGCTATTTTACATAATAGTACAATTGTGCAATAGTCTACTCAGAGGTAGTACACATAATTGTGGGCCTATTGTTTTTGATTGTAACTTTACATAACCATGTTTTATACAATTTCAAATCTCTCACAGTGCACCACTGTCCCTAATTGTTTGCTGAAATTATGACTTACAAAGGCAGTGAACCCAGTCCTAACTATTGCAGTTTTTTTTTTGACAATGCTGTATTTTTGTTACGTTACAGTGTAAAGGATGGGTCCAATAAAGAGGTCCTGGGCATCATTGTGTCCTACAGAGTCAAAGTTAAACTGGTTGTGTCCCGTGGAGGGTAAGCACAAGTCTTACACACACTGTGACATTCTGTAGACAAATGTAGGGCACATCTGAAAGTAATCCCTGCAGCTGATTGTTGATGTGCAGTTTTAAGAGAAGAAAACACATCCTCCTCACAAGTATTTCCTTTCCCCTACAGTGATGTGTCTGTGGAGCTTCCTTTTGTACTGATGCATCCTAAACCCTCTGAGCAACCCAACTCAAGACCACAGTCAAGTAAGTATTCTATGTGAGCCGTAGACACACACTCAACTCATTACATATACATTACATTTTCGGCATTTAGCAGATGCTCTTATTCAGAGTGCTTCCATAGTGAACATTACCTTACTCTAGTTTAAGTAGACAACAGTCCAAAAATACAAATCTGCTGAAAACCCTGTTAGAACCAAAGGATTTTTTTTATGCAAGAAAAAAATAAGAGCATAAGTAAGTACATGTCAGCCTAAGTGCTTAGTAAAGAGGTGAAGGTTTTTAATCGTTTTTTAAAGACAGCAAGAGACTCAGATGTTCGGACAGACAAGGGAAGCTCGTTCCACCACTTGGGTGCAAGTACATAGAAGAGCCTTGATGCTTGTCTTCCTTGAGTCCTGGGTGGAGGATCAAGTCGAGCGAGACTAGTGTCTTGGAGGTTGTGTGGTACAGAGCAGGGTTTTATTAGACCTCGAAGGTAATCTGGAGCTGGTCCATTTTTGGCTTTGTAGGCGAGCATCAGTGTTTTAAACTGAGTGTGTGCAGCTACAGGAAGCCAGTGAAGAGTAGCTTCCATGGAGAGAAATGACCGAATATTCCTGATGTTGTAGAGGAGGAACCGGCACAATCTTGTCATGTTAGCTACATGAGGAGAGAAGGTCAGCTGGTTATCCAGGACAACACCAAGGCTTCTTACATTATCAGATGGTCTGATCTGGGAGTCATCAAGAGAGATGATCAAGTCTTGGGTTGGAGATTGATTTCCAAGTAACAGCTCTGTCATTAAGAAGTGGTAATAATGACAAGGAGGCACAAAATATTTATCTACCAGATTTATAGGTCTAAACACTCACCTAAACCTTAAGTGAGTCACTGAAAAAGATTCAAACTGTCCTACATGTGTATGCTAGTCATTATTCTATTTATTGAACTAATATGAGGTTCAATCAATGCCCTAAATTATTTGTACCATCTACTAGTTCATGTTTATGTGGTTATCTTGTATGATTGTCTCAATTTTGAATCATGGTCTTTGTCCATAATAATACCATAACACCTTCTACTATACCCGAAACAAAATTAGCAATTGTTTATTGATTTATTTTCACTGAGTCTTTAGTAAACACACACACACACACACACACACACACACACACACACACTTCTTCTAAATGCAATCTTAGACTAGACAAAAGAAGAATTGCATGTCCAAAAGGTAAAAAGAAAAACCCTGGTCTGAGCTAGCTATCAAGGTAGTTGTACAGTAAAATAGTTTAAAATTAACATTTGCAAGGCGCTCAGGTGGCGCAGTGGTAAAACACGCTAGCACACCAGAGCTGACATTTCGAACTCGTCGGTCAGCTCCGGCTGGGCTGGGCGCCTACATGAATAGCGATTGGCTGTTGTTCATACAGGGTGGGTGCCGGATAGGGACTCCTCATAACTGAGTCAATTACGACCTCTGCTGGCTGATTGATGGCGTCTGCACAGAGTCGAGGGCTACTGCACAAGTGTCGGGGGGGATGTGTGTCAGTCTCGGCTCTCCTCAATCAGGGCGGGGATCGGCATCAGTAGAGTGGAAGCATAATGCAATTGGGTAATTGGATACGCTTTTAGGAGTTGGGAGAAAAAGGGGAGAAAATAAACAAAAAAAATATTTTAAAAAATTTACATTTGCAGTGACATGTTCTTTACCAGTACTATTAATGAAAACTACATTTTTATTACCCCTCTATCTCAGCTGTGCCAGAGACAGATGCCCCTGTGGACACCAACCTGATCGAGTTTGAAACCAAGTGAGTTTGATGTTTGTGTATTTCTCTCTGCTTGTTTTTATACGTACATCAATAGCAAAAACTGTCCTCTATATTACTGATCCTAATATCTCCCTCTTTTGTCTCTTGTCCATTCTCATCAGTAATTTCTCTCAGGATGATGACTTTGTGTTTGAGGACTTTGCACGGCTCAGGCTGAAGGGAATGAAGGACGAGGAGGATGACCACTTCTGCTAACCCTTTGTGGAGAAGGAGCTGGATTAAAGGGGCTCCAAGCGTCAGTACTACTACACCACCGTTCACTGGGCCAATCTAAAAGAGAGGGACGCTCACTGAGCACCTTTTCTTTATGGTTTCTTTTGTTTTTTTCCATTTTTCTTCCCCCTGCCTTATTCTTTTGTCCTCTTTGCATCTGTGATGCTGGTGTCTTTTTCCTTTAGTTGGAGCTAGCTTGTTCTCGTGCATGTGCATTAGACAGAAGAGGACAAAACAGTGTGAGAAAGAAAGAAAAAGATTAGGTGATATAGGATGCCGGTCTGATCATGTCTAGGAAACGTCCATTAATTCAGGGGTCTTTATTTTCATAGTTAATTTTCCATATCTTCTTTTAAGATTTTCCCCGCTGTTTATTGAGTGGGCATTAATAACTTTGTAATTTTGTAATAATCTATGTAACATGTTATTTCAATATAGACTAATTACATCTATAACCTATATATTTATTTTTAAATTCACTGTAGGACTTAGGGGGCACAAAAAGTACTTTTCACCGTCCTTGTTTTGTTTTATACTGCAGTTATGTAGAATGTATGCATATCACAAGAGCTAGTAATATGAGTAGGTATGACAGTTCACTGCCCCAGGAAAGCACTCAACAGAGCTGAACAATGAGTCTGGAAGTAAAAATGCCCTTTATTTTACCATAGAATAACCTGACAATGTACATGATTGTATGCACTGCTGATGAAACCAAATGTCTGATCCCAATTCTGTTTTTAATCACATTTAAAAGGAAATTTGGAGATTTTTTGAAAGCTTACTATTTTTAGCAAAAGCTAACAGTTTTAAACCTTAACAACCAAGTGTTTAGTGTTTCACTTAAAACCACTGCCCAGCTGTGATGTAAGCCCATTTCCAATGTGTATATATAAACAAACTTTAATGTTTAATTGACCCAGTAAAGTGCTACATTACCCAAAATTCCAAAATGAAATCAAAGTAAATGAAACCTCTTTATTTACTAGTCTCAGTTGAAAGTAGTGCTGCCTTTAAGTCCTTCTTGGAGGTGAATTTTTACATAAGACATGATTCCTTTTTTCTTATATTTTGTGTTTTAACCTATATTTAAAAACATACATCCATCCCTTAGCTGGTTAGTTGTTTGAGCTGTCTGTGCCTGTATTTCTAACTAGTAATTTAACTAGCTGATTAGACTGGTGTAAACAAAAGTGTAAAGCACAACAAAAAAAACTCAAAAATAAAGGAACTACGTAAACAACAATAGCAATGTACGTGGAAACAGCTTCAAGTGGTCCTTGGAAGCTTTCACATAATAAGTTTAAAGTTAAAAAGCATCAGCAATGGAATCAAAAACATTATATTTTTGTTTAGTTTCTAACATTGAAAAAAATCTTAGCCTATTTAAACAGTTGCCAACCAAGGGCTTTCTCGCAAAAAAAAACCCAAAGGTAGCCAGTGACATTGTGGCCGCGCTGTTTGCAAAAGGTTCTGCCTGCGACTTAAAAAGCACTATGACACACCTAAATGTAATGCAATTGCACCAGAAACATTCTACACAAATAAGATATAACATCTGTTTTTGAAAGCTTATCACAGCAGAACTTTAAAATGTGTCAGTTGTAGCCTAGCGGTTAAGGTACTGAATCAAAAACATTATGAAAGCAGAAGGTTGCTGGTTCAAAACCCACCACTGCCAGGTTGCCACTGTTGGGCCCCTAAACACTTAATTGTTTAGACTGTATAATGTAAGTCGCTTTGAACAAAAGCGTCTGTAAAATGCAGAAAATGACATGAAAGTGCAGGTAGGAGATTACTGAAAACACAGCTGCCATGTAGTGAGAGATTCGATTAATGATTACCTGTAACAACAGCTAGGAAAGAGTTTATGGTTTTTTGGTTACGTCGCAGACAAGCAATGTATTTTAGTCCCCCTGTGTGAGTGTAGTGTTTGATGCATTTGAACTGCATTGTGACACACTCATCATTTGGAATTGCAT
This sequence comes from Trichomycterus rosablanca, assembly GCF_030014385.1. Lineage (NCBI taxonomy): Eukaryota > Metazoa > Chordata > Actinopteri > Siluriformes > Trichomycteridae > Trichomycterus > Trichomycterus rosablanca. The sequence continues at coordinate 31,524,482 of NC_085991.1, read as the reverse complement.
TGCTGAGGCTTTTTTCATTAACATTCATCAGCAGACACTTGTCACATTATGAGCTAAAATGTTGATGAAATGTTTGTTAAACACCCATTTGATGCCAAAAACAAAATGTTATCGAGGGAGAGTTGGTGTTACTTGGCATCACTTTTAGGAAAGTAGCGTAACTCCCTTGGGTCAAAATTTTCCCTTATTTTTTTATTATTTTTTTCATATTTGTTGAGTGCCAATCTAAACTTGATATGCTCCATAAAGAGTCCTAGATTTATTCTCTTTAGTTCCAACCTTTCTGAGGAATATTTAGCCTACTGATTTAAAGCACTTTTCTATTATTTATGTTAAAAGTCCGTTTGTTAAGCCATGCATTACGTGACATGACATTTTGGCTCATCTGTACCCCCAAGTGTCAAGTAATTATGTTGTGATTTTTTTCTCAGTAATACCTCATTATTGGTTGACAATTAATGGATCATTAAATATTACTTAATATTGATCTTTGGTAATCATATTTTACATATTATTAGCATTTTTCTTCTTACATTATAGTAGTAAAACTATAGTAGCTTCTTTTGCAATGACCACTATAAAATGAATCAGGTTTAGAGGCAGTTTGCCTATCAGCAGGAAATTGCAGGGCATCTTTAACCAGGAGTTCTGAGACCAGATATCTGTCTGGGTAAGAGGAATGGCATACCTCTCCTCACTGTCCAATGAAGCACCACTAGAGCTTATGAGTAAGAAAGGGAGCAGTTAGCATCATACTCCAGCTGCAGAAAGTGGCTCAGTACCTTTGGGTGGAGGGCGAATAAAGGTAGCAATCCAGCTAGTAAGTGGGGTTGTTAATAGTTCCAAAAAACTGGCAAAACGGGGGTAAAAACACCCAGGTAAAGCTTATTTTATGCCCTTATTTTTCTTGTGGTGGGACAAGAATCTGTGAGGAACTACTGAATTTACCACTTTATTCTTTTATCATATTTACACAGAGAAAAGTATAAAATATTACAATTATGTTTTTAAATTAAAAAAATATTTTTATGAAAATGTAATTTCACAATTCAACTAACCACAACTTTTATGTGTAATGATCATATGCTTTATGTTGGCTTTATGTTTAGCTATTGTGTAATTATTGTTTAAAAATTAATAACAATTTGTTGTTAACAATTTGTTATAGGATTTCATAAGGTAAGCTGGTTTAGGTTGGTGTATCTGATACATTCAAAAAGTTATTGTCACAAATCAACCACCATTTTACAGTAATGATTTAATATTTACATGTTTTTTTTAATAAATATTATATTTAAACATGTTTTTGATTATACACAAACATGTAAATTCCATTTTAGTAGTAAAATAATTGGCCAATTAAAATGATTGTGGAAGAATCTTAATTTGTTAATGGAAACATTTACATTTCTAGTTGAAATTGAGTTTTTACTATAATTGTGTTTAAATGTATTCACAATTGAATGTTTGATAGAAAAAAACCTAACCTAACCCAAAATCAGCTTGCCATATGATTATGTACATAGGTGCACATGCAGATAACCTCATGTTTACATAATTACACATTTAATATCTTTTAGTTTAGTTTAGCACCTTGTTCTTATGCAGTTTAGTTGTGTAGTCTCAGTATGAAATGGATACTATAAGAACAGGCATGCTAACAGTTTGCAAATTGGTGCTGTACAGAGTCAATTAAAAAATTAATTAAACAGAAGAACAATCGATTGATGTAAGAAAAAATAATTATGAATCGGCGCCAGAAAACTCAAAAGCACACTGTATTATGGCATTTAATGCTGTACATTCAAAATAGGAGTTAAAATATGCCATGATAAACAAATGATTGGTTGATTTTATGTACGGATGTCTGCATATGTGTAAATCTGTTTACTGTCTGTTGTCACATTTAAAGCTTTTTTATTGAATATGTTATGATATGGCAGGGAGACTCTTTTCATTCAGATGGTCTAAAATCTGAAAAATCTTTGTCCTTTTGTGAGTGCTTTGCTAGAATGCCGAGCATGCATTCAGAGGCAATGGTAGGCTTTGAGAATGTAGTGTAATTGTGATTGAGCGCTCTCTCAGACCATCTTAATGTAAAATGTTGCTTTTTTCAATTTTAATGGTGCCTCATATGTCTGTGAACCAGTTAGGTATATAAAAGAAATATTATATTGTATATCTTCCCTCAGATTCTGTAGGGTCTATCTAAGAAACACGCACGCAGATGTTGATTTATAGACGAATATTGTACCATGTCAGACTTTTTGTATTTTAAGGATGATTTTAAGCAACTTCTACTCCTTACTACAACTTAAATTGATATTCAGAAATAAACATACATGCTACCTGGTAAAATAATTTAAGGTTAATTAAACTGAAATATATTAATACGAATTCCAAGATAAGCAATATGTTATTTTAGTCAATAAAATGGAATGAAAAATCACAGAAAAAATGCAAAAGAAAAAACATAAAAACATTGGAAAATATATGTTGCTTCTTTATTTTGTACTGCAATTTAGAACATGTAAAAATGTATGAAATTCAGTTTGGTGTCAGTCTTTTTTGTGTGTTTGTGTGTGAGTGAGATGTGTATAACCGAATTAACCGAATAAGGGATCAATTCCAGTCATGAACCTGACCAACCTAAATAAAATATACAACATTTTACTAGGCTCCCTGCTGGAACTACAGTGCATAAATGGATGATGGATGGTATAGCCAAATAGCACAGCAATATGTAAACACACTTTCACTGTACATTACATTTTGTTGTGCTGAGGTTTGGCAGCAATGAAAAACCCCAAGATCACAATGTGTAATGCCAAGCATTGGCTGAAAGGGTGTACTCATGGACCAACTCACGGTCATATATAGCATGTATGTAGGCAATAATACCATTAACCTCCATGGCTAAAACAACATAGCCAATGCATGTGTACAAAGCATTGAAATGAGTTACGAAGTCCTCATACTATGCACAAGCTTCTTTTTCCTGTGTCCAAAATATCACTGTACTTTTTCTTGCCCTATAGAGTGTACTGTGTGTCATCTACAGACTTTGTGGTCTACTTTTATAACTGTGGTAATTAGTTCACTAAGTATTCCTAAATGACTTAACATTAAGTAGGAAATAACACCTAACACCATATCTACAATCTCAAGAATAAAGGAAATGGTATAGAAGATCTATATTTGGTTTACTAAAAACCTTTAAGCTAATATTTCTAACAAGATTTTGGTGGTGCCGCAACATGTTGTGACTTGATTTGCTCATTGTAGCACAAACAAAGGACAATAAACTTGAATGTTCTTTCGTTAACCCCACTTGGTTCTTATACGGCATAGTTGTAAAATATGTTTATTATATTCTATTGTCTGTCCTCAGACTAGGAATTCAGCCTTTGTACTGCACACAGACTTTGGCTTGTATCAGAAATCACATGTATTAAGATTTTCTTTATATATTATTTGTTTTACATTAATTGCATATTTTTGCACGAGGCAATATGGCATAATTGCGTTGACATTATACTAATGATAAGTTTTTTTTTATTTTATTTTTTATTAGGCCTCAATGCCACTGAAAACCACAAAAATGGATGTTTGAAACTACACAATACTTCCTATTCCAGAAGAATATTTGCTGGAAGGCGTTACTATAAACATGCATAAAATGTTCCATGTGAAAAATACAACAGAAAATAGACAAGTGTGGTATTTACTCTATCTAATGTTTGCTATGTATACAAGATCACAAACTACGGTGCTTACACATAAATGCATACAAAATGCAGTAAGCATGGCTGTGCATACTAATGTAACATAACTCATGCAAATCAGTTATGTAATGTCCTGGGGAGAAGGGGCAGTTATAGATTCCTCTTTTATTTACTTTTTTTAGGTGGAATGCAAAATTTAATGTTTACACAACTTCTTGTTGTCATGGTAGATTAAGAAGTACATGCACATTTTGTTTGTCTATGATACTTAAATGTGAAAGGACATCCTGGATTCAAGTACATAAGATGTATTTGCTTTTATTGTAGCAAGTAAGCCATACTACAAATGTTTGGTTGAGTAAAACTAGCTGTCTTTAAGAAATGTGGGTATGCTGAGTTCCTGCTATAGCCTGTTGTTTGGTAACAGCATAAAAGAAGGTAAAAGCATGTCCAAAACAAATGCTCTACACCAGCTTATCTGTGCCTTTATTTAGTAGGGTTTAAGTAAAAAAATTTAACGGGGAGGTATAGCCTAAACTGTTAGTGCTTTAACAGCACAACTGGACGGCACGGTGGCTAAGTGGGTAGCACTGTTGCCTCACAGCAAGAAGGTCCTAGGTTCGATCCCTGGGTGGGGCGGTCCGGGTCCTTTCTGTGTGGAGTTTGCATGTTCTCCCCGTATCTGTGTGGGTTTCCTCCGGGTGCTCCGGATTCCTCCCACAGTCCAAAGACATGCAAGTGAGGTGAATTGGAGATGCAAAACTGTCCATGACTGTGTTTGATATAACCTTGTGAACGGATGAATCTTGTGTAATGAGTAACTACCTGTCCTGTCATGAATGTAACCAAAGTGTAAAATATGACGTTAAAATCCCAATAAACAAACAACACCACAACTACCCTGAGTAAACCAGTGCCTAATTAACCAGTGCAAGCAAGCCTTACTAGAAATGTTTGGTTGAGTAAAAGTAGCTATCTTTAGGAAAGATGCTGAGTTCCTGCTGTAGTCCTTTGTGTGGTAACACAAAAAACAGCATAAAACAAGGTAAACGCATGTTTAAAACAACAAATGCTGAACACCAGCAACACCTGCTGATCTGTGCTTTTTTCTAGTAGGGTTTAAGTAAAAACGTGTAATTGTTTTCGTTAACAGGGACATGTAGTTTAAACTGCTAGTGCAACTACCCTGCGTAAACCAGTGCTTAATCCATCATAGATTATTAGGTAGAAAAGCAACAAGTTTACCATTACAGTGGTAATAGGGCTTAATTTTAAATAGTGCACTACTTGTACATTTGGGATACAGCCCTTGTGCTACGCATAAACACGATTGGCTTGTGTCCAAAATCACATCCTCCTTATCCCTTCCACAAAGCATTGTGATTTATGCGTACCAAAACTCAAATGTATACCTTTTTGCTTCGTTAGTGCATTATAGGTATGTTATAATAGTTTTGGCACTCTAGCTAGTCGATTTACACTAACCTATTAAAAATGCTGTCCGAAACATGTCGGGTTGTGTCCTAAATCACAGCTTACTCCATATTCCCTACAAACTACAGAGTGCAGTGTGTATTGTATCGTAGTTTATTATGTTTAAACACTACCTCGTCGTAGTGAACTGTTAGATATAAGGAATGAGAAGGATATTATAGAAGGGCTTTCAGACAAAACTGGTTTAAAAAAAAAAAAAAACAAAGCAAAACCTCTTTTCAGTTTACACAAATGATTTCGATGTAAATTCAGGGCGCCAAGTTTTCACGTCAGGCAAGGCAAAGAGAAGTCGAGTGAGATTGACGCAACTCAGAGGAGGCAAGATGGCTACGGCGGCTTGGTTGCATGGCCCTAACAATATGCGGCTAACAGAGGGTTTAGTGTCGGTGCTGAAGGAAGAGAGACCCGAATATTTACCTGCACTATTAGCTAATTATCGAGAACATGGTGTAGTCGGAACACAGGTAAAGTATTTGTTTTTTAGTGGTTGTAGTAAGAATGGCGTCTTTGTGTATTCACGCTACACCAATAAACGTTAATTAAATGTCAGTGCAGTGGACTAAATGCTGTAAGCTGGCAAATAAACCGTACACAAATTACAAACTAGTTAACTGGTTGATATTCCAATTTAATGTATGAATTAGTGTTTAACAAGTATAATTCATTTTGAGCATGCGGACAGTTATCTGGCAGTTCACTAGATGCCACATTGTAACACATTGTAATAAGTGGACATACTACATTTAAAATAGTTGGAACACACACTTTCTTAGTCAAAACAAATCTAAATCTCTTTAGCAAGTTTATTGTGGGTATTCTAAAAAATCAGCAGTATGAAAATAGACACAGCAGCTTACAGAGTGGAGCAGAAAGTTTTATAATGTCATTTAGCTTTGTGCCATGGTTTATTAATTCCTTATCAGTAATTTGAATGGACCACTGTTGGTCACCTCTCTATTCATATAAATATGGCTTGTTTTTCCACACCTACTAAAAGTACAGAAAAATAGTAGTGTTTTTTGCAAAGGTTCTGGAGAAAACCAAATTGTCATACTGTGTTTTGTTTGTATGGTCAGATACTAATATACCAGAACCTCAAACCCAAAGAAGAAGCCAAAATCAGCATTATAGACTCAACTAAGTCTCTTGCTGAACACAGCAGCTTATACAAATTAATGGCAATTTAAAGCTTACCTTACTGTTGATAGTTTAGCCTTTTGTTTTTTTAAAGAGAACAGAAGTCACCAGCTATAGTAAGTCGTAATTACTAACAAGTAATTTGAACGGCAAAGTACAGGGTGAGTCAAAATTATGTTACTTAAATGGCGGAAACCGTGTATTCACAAAACATACTTCATATGTGTAAGATGATTTACAGGACAGTCTCAACCTGTTCGCCATCATGTTCAACACACAAAAACCAGCGAGCAACAGTACCATTTAAAGCCCGGATACATATTTAGTGGGGAATAGATCCATTTGTGTTAATGTAATTTTGACTCGCCCTGAATTTGTTCGAATCATTATGCCACAGAAAAATGGTCATAATGACCCGTGCTGTGTGAGCTTCAGTTGTATGTACATAGGTATACAAGTACTCACTAGTCTACTACTTTGCATAGTTGGTATGCCATCTCTACCTGTTCAGCACTGTAAATTACCACCTGACCAGCATAGCGATGACCCTAGCTTGGCAGATATGCAGAAACTTGAATATAAAATTAAACCCTTTCCAGATAATGGTGCTAGGGCCTAATCTCAAATGTCTTTATTTATATGCTGTGTGTAAAAGTGGCTCTCAACCTGTGGCATGCAAGACAAAGAGTTGTCGTCATGAGTTACATAATAATTTTGAATACCTAGTATTAATTTTACAATTATGACCTGGTCATCCAGTTTTGTTCTGTACATATTGACCCACATGCTAGAAGAACTATAAACCCAACATTTTGCCTCCCTGCAGAACTGTGGGACAGTAGGAGGACTGGTGGGGATCAGCAACTCACGTCTCAGCTCCAGCAAAACAAGGTGAGAAGCAGAATAATGTGATCTTTAGAACTGGTCTGGGTACCTGGGCACTTGAGTGTTGATTGGGGATAGGGGGTGTCACATGGAGCCTAGCGTGGCTATCAGTGCACAATATGGCTCTGTATGCTGCAGATTGGACACATGTTGGAGGTGGTGTGATCTCCTTGATCAGATTTGGGGTTGTTTAAGTGGGAATTGGAAATGATGATTGGGATATACAGAGGGGAATTCAGGAAAAAAAGCTGTCTTTCTTAAATTATAAAATTGTAAATATAATAATACAACCATTTCTGTCTTGTGTTTTAGGTTTGAGGGTCTGTGTCTGTTGTCTATGCTGGTAAAGGACAGTTCAAGTGAGGTGTTCCAGAAGCACTGCCTCTCATGGCTGCGCTCTCTCCAGCAGATCATCCAGGTAAGACACTTATTTAAGTAACCCCTTTTTTTGACCTAATGGGATTACATATCATATGCTTTATGAGGAAATGAGATGAGCCAAAGGGGAAATATACATTTAGCAAATAGTAAATGGAGAATTGTAGGTCTTGCTGTCTAAGTGGTAGAAATAAATTTTGAGGTGGCAAGGTTTTTTATTTATTTATTTATTTATTTTTATCCCCCAGTCTAGTCATGTCCAATTACCCTGAATGCGTCCTCTATACTGATATACGACCCTTCACCGCTGACTGAGGACGCCTCTCAACTGACATGCGCCCCCTCCGGTACGCACAGTCAGTACAGATAGTGCATTTTTCACCTGCACGAGTCGAGTTCTTATACTTGACGGGCACTGTGCATGGAGGGCCACACCCCATCAGCATTATTCCTCAGCCCTGTGCAGGCGCCATCAGTCAGCCAGCAGGGGCCGCAGTCGCACCAGTTATGAGGACCTATGATCCGACTTTCTTACCCCTAACAACCCTGAACAACCAATCGTTATTCATACTGCCGCCCAGCCTAGTCGGAAAGGCAGAGCTGAGGTTCGATACGATACATTCGAAACCCCAACTCTGGTGAGCTAGCTTACTTTACTGCTGCGCCAACTGAGCGGCTGAGGTTGCAAGGTTTTTAAATGTAACTTTAGAAACCTGTCAACACTCTGCTTCAGCAAACTGGCCTCTGTAATTTCTTTTAATGTACATCATATGCTTTTCATATGTTTTCTGTTGATTATGGCAGCATTTCAGATTATATACACTGTTGTAAATATGCTACTTTTTTTTATTGTATTTTACAGTCACAGGCCCCCCTGCCCTCAGTACAGCTGGCAGTAAGTGTGTTACAGGATGTGCTGCAGTACTCCTCTCAGCTACCTGAGCTGGCAAGAGAAGTCGGTCTCAACTCCATCCTGGGAATTCTCACCTCCTTGCTGGGACTTAAGTCAGAGGTGAGACAGTTGTTATAATTTGGGCCAAAATCATTCTCACCACATCTAGTAGAAATGATTATACTCTAGTTGGTATGGAGATGTACCCCTGTAAACAGCTTTAAACTACAAACCCTATTTTCATTAATGAACCTTTTGTAAAATACAATAAAACAAGATACAAGTTTACTAGTTTTGGAACTATCCTGAACTTTTATTAAACTGACAAAAGTACATTAAAAAAATTTCAAAATTTTGCATGACTAACTTGATCATATTTTGTAGATTTTAAATTTGATGCTTGTAGCCCTCAGAAAGTTGGGACAGGGGTAAAATAAGACTGAGTTTTTTTTAAAACATTCCACAATAAGCATGTGAGGGAATCGTGATTGGGTATACAAAGAGGATTCACCAAAGGCTCAGTCTTTACAAACAATGATGGGTTGTGACTTACAAGTTTAGGGGAAACTTTATGGGAAAATTGTCTTTCAGTTTAAAAAGTTTTTTGACTGTAGAAGAAATTTGGGTCGTTCACCATCTGCTGCACTTAATTATGAAAAGATTTAGGGAATCTCAGTGTGTCTGACCTTTGAACTCCCAGACGGCATTGAATGTGAAACATTTATAATACTATGTAAATTAGGGATGTCCCGATCACGTTTTTTTGTTCCCGATACCGATCCCGATTATTAATTTTGACCCCGATCCGATACCGATTCTCAAACCGATACTTGTATTTTCTAGATATTGTCTAGATAAGAACTAGATAATACTGTTCACACAGTGCACACTTCAAGTACATTACAATTATTCAAATTAATCCAGTGTATATGTGTAACAACTAAATAGCTCTGCAGTGCTGAAGGGAAAAATGCTGCATCCAAGCTATTGCTTAATGTTTTTGTATTTTTACAAAATCAATCAAAATGAGTGAGATAATTAGTTTTACTTTAAACTTTACATTCAAAGAAAAAAATTTTTTAATGCAGTGATACACTAAAAATGAACAGAAATCTGTGTAGCAGCTTAACTTGAATATAAGAAAAAAAGCTACTTAAAAGCATTACAGTAAAACCTGAATACCAAAATAAAATGGAAAGGCTCTTGTTATGAAGGAAAGCCAGTTCTTAAAGTGCTTGTATTGGGACAATGGTTTGATGGACGTTTGTACACGAAGTGAGTGTGTTTTGACCCTTTAGGCCTTCCATAGAACATGAAATAGCGTGCTTGACTCAACTGTCGGCTATTCGGTACCGTAACAGAAGAAGTTAATAAAGTGTTCTGCTCCCGACAATATGTGAATATACTGTGCATTTATTTCTTTATTAAACGAGTGCATCACTACGTTGTTTTGTAAACCGGTGTGATCCTTAACTCACACACACTCTCACACATGAACGCAGCTCTGCTCCCACCGCCTCGTGAAACGCTCACACTGGTAACAGTCCTCAATTTGGTGCTCACAAGTGCTTAAATGTCTATATGGGTTACTTGTTTTAGCTTTGCTAATTTATTTTTTTGTCATAGTGTCACCTAGCTGCCATGGAGGGCATGATGGCATGTATGACCTATTACCCTCGAGCATGCGGCTCACTAAAGGTAAGTGCAGTGATATGACTGTGATTTCATCATGTTTATGAAATTATTTATGTAATTTCAGTTTACTTTTCACACGCTTTTGCAGGAAAAGCTTGGGGTTTATTTTCTGTCTAAGATGGACTCGGACAACCCTAAAGTGCAAGAAGTAAGTGAGATTTTGGTAATGTACTGAATGTAATTACAATTATAATTATTGGGAGAATCTGTTACTGTTCTTTTGTCACTTTTAGTTTGTAAGTTTTACTACTCAAATTGTACCTGTTAAATTTGGTGTCTTCCCTAAATTTGTATTTGTGTACTACTAGGTGGCTTGTGAGTGTTATGGACGGCTGCCATGCCTGGGCGGTGTGCTAGAGCGAGGCGGAGGGGGGCGCAGGGCTGAGGGATGGACGTATCAGGTGCACTGTCTTCTGGCATCAGCCAATAGCATTTTGGGGCAGTTGTACCAGGGCATAGAAACAGGTGAGGCTACAGGATAACTTCACATAAAGTGCAGAATGCCATATACTGTTTTCAACATTTCCTTGTGTGTTGCTTGTATTCTGCTTCATTTATTATTACAGTTTATTTAAATAATGGTCTGTACTTACCTGCCTAATATCTGCAATGCAACTGAATTTTTTTCCTTTGTCCTTTTGATTTATGGTTAATTCAATCTTGTAGTATAATCACCAAGACATTTTAGCAGGCTTTCAGTTCCAATAGTCCATCAGAGCTTTCAAAGCAGGGTAATGTAAAAAATGGTTGCAGCAATAGAATAAATAAAGTATATTACAAATTGAGGGCAAGCTCTTTTTTACTGTTTTATTTAGGCATTTTCTCCCTTTTTCTCTCAGTATAGCATAGCCAATTAGTGTTCCGCTGCTAGGGACCTTGATCGTGTCTTAGGAGGGTACATTTGCCTGACACACTCTACCTCCGACACGTGTGCAGTTTACCGACCCCTTCTTTATTCGCCCATATTTTGGTGTATTCGCAAATGAGGCCAGTGTCATGCATGGATTCCTCCACTTCTGTACAGGTGCCTCGGGTGACTAACCAGGATCCTTGCACAGTGCTGAAGACCCCTTCCCCCTTTTAGTGTGGTCTTTTACCACCTAGCAGACCAGTGGCCAATTTTGTCTGCTGCAAACACTTTGTGCCTGCTAGAGGGCGCCCAGCCGACTGGTAGCAAGATTCAAAAAGCTATAGTCAAGTTTGCTACCTGCACATATAGACTCTTGCACACACACATCATAAAATGAGACAGAAAACTAAATCACTTAAAGTGACACCAATTTGTTTGAAGTTCCACTGTTTTCCAATGTGCAATGGAGGTATAAATAATTACATGTTAAATCGCCTTGTGAGTATAAACCGCTAGCTGTCATAGCACAGAAGCTGGGATGTCTTGGAATACACTTGGGAAAATCACAATGCCTGATCTTTAGTGTTGTATCTAATGTTTTATTTATTTTATGTCTTATGCTTTGTTTTAATTGATTAAATAATAAACACAAGACAAAGGGAACATTGCATTGGCTTATTTTTTTAAGCATTTTTTACACTTGTCTTGCCTCTGGTCTAGTTTATCTCATTTCTGTTTTGTTCTGTTTTTAGAAGAGACTATACAATATGTGGGATCAGGAGTAGAGCTTAGCTTTCCTCCGATGGATGACATCGATCCACTATTAATTCTTCAGCTGCGCCATCGCTACAGAGCAGTATGTCTGGCTCTCAAGCATACACTCAGGTAGATGTCTGTATGCATTTGTTCTTTAAGCCTGTGCATGTACTGGTCATTTAAATTGAAGATTTTTTTCTAGAGTGCTGAACTGACTGGTGGGCCTCAGGAAGTTCACAAACAGCCATTTTTTTTGTCTTTGCATGAAGTGTTTAAGGGAACGTGATAGAAGAATTATAAGGAGATTCTTCTTAAAGCAACAAAGACATGCAAACATTAATGTGGACTTTGGGGGCACAGGGGGCACAGGTATGCTGGAACAGGAAATGTTCCTTACCTAAACTGTTGCCACAAAGTCAGAAGCATGTAACTGATTTTATTCACCTGTTAGCTGTGGGTGTGGCTGAAACACTAATTATTATTAAGTGCCGTTAAAGTGATATGGATAGTGATTCTCCAGAATATCCTGTCTTCTGTTTGGGGTTTCAGGCTTCTTAATGTCCCCAATGTTTAAATGTGGTTGTGGTTTGTCTAAATGTCTGATTCAATGTACCGATATGTTAAAATATCTGAACAATAACAGATGCAAGAGGGTTTGTCATTGGCTAATTATTTAATTAGCAACTCAATACAGCACTATTTGTATTGATTAACAAAAATATAGTGATAATGATTCAAAATTGAAAGTTATTTGAACTTTTTGTGTGTTTATTTATTTATTTTTCTATATAGCATTGATCCAGCCACCTCTGTACGTCTCCCCGTTCAGCATGTCCTTAACCTGTTGTGTCGCGCCTTGGCGGTTAGCACCAAGAACATTGTAAGTTCACAGGTTCTTTGTTTGTTACCCACCTAAACAGAACATTGAGTAAACAAAAAATTTATTTTCATTGCTTTAATTAATTGATTTTTGATGTGTTTGTATGCATTTTTCAGAATGTCATGGGTGAAGGTTGTTTAAAGCTGCTGGTTTTACCCTCAATACATAGTGACACCCTGGAGGTGCTCTCTGCTCTAATCAAAGCGTGGGTAAACACAAACCAGTTAATAAACATGTGCTTTTTCAACAAATGTATTTAGCACTATTAAAATTGCTGATTTTCATTTGTTTTCACAAATTCTGCATTTTATCAGCTGATTGGACTGTTTTTTTTCTTTCAGTATGGGTGCTGGTTTGGCACAGTATTATAATATGCTCTCCAGGCTTTTTTCTCAGTCACTTTCTGCATGGACACCTCTGCCAGAAGCCAGCCTTGGTCAACAGAGAGCATACAGGTAACATGCTGACACAATGATGTGAACTTATACTGTGAATGAAATTTTGGTGCATGCGTCACTAGTACACTGGCTATATTTATACAGTTGGGCAAATTTAGTTTCTTTCCTCAACTCTCTGGGGTGGCTCGGTGCGTAGCATTGTTGCCTCACAGCAAGAAGGTCCGTGGTTTGATTCCCAGGTGAAGCAGTCCAGGTTCTTTCTGTGTGGAGTTTGCATGTTCTCCCCGTGTCTGTGTGGGTTTCCTCCCACAGTCCAAAGACATGCAAGTGAGGTGAACTGGAGATACAAAATTGTCCATGACTGTGTTTGACATGAAAAGACGTGAACTGATGAATTTTGTGTAACAAGTAACTGTTCTTTTATGAATGTAACCAAAGTGTGTAAAACATGAAGTTAAAAATTCTAATTAATAAATATCCTCAACACTCTGAATTGATCCATTTAAGGTTGAAGGTTGGTTTTGTTAATACTTTATGTAGAATATTTTTATTATTAATAAGGCATTCAAATAGCAAAAAAATTGTTTTCAGCATCCTGCATTCTTAAATTGTATGTGTGCTACCTTTCTGAATATAGCCATAGGCTTTAGTCCATAGAGTGTAACAGTGTTGCTGATGTCTGTTGTCTCACTCCTAGTGCTGTGCGGGTGGCCCTGTACCGCACACTAGAATTGTGGGTGCGAGTATGCAGAGCCTCTGCCACAACACTACAGGGAAGCTCCTCCCACTCAGAGCTGCTCTTTGCTCATCTCATCGGTGACATTACACCAGGGACCGAGGCTGTAAAAGTGAGTCGAATTCAGTTCGTTTATATTGGTACTTACCATAAATGTTGAAGAACTGGGTTAAGATGTAAATATTAGCTGTAGTTCAGTTGTGACCAGCCCAGAATACGAAAATGTTTACCATCAATAAACTCGAGATTCATTCTACTATAAAAACAGACAGAATTCAATCCCCCAAAAACGATGGGAATTATTTACACAAGATGACATTGTTTCTGGTTCAGGAGGGGCTTAATATTAGGGATGCAGTAGCCTCTTTCCTGGAGATGTCTCTTTAGTGGCTTTTGATGCAATTATACTAGCCTCAGTCCGGCCCTTGTAGAGCTTTCTTGTTTTAGAATCAACTTTTTTTTTTCTGACAATCCCCCTAAGCTGCAGCCATCCCTGTTGCTCGTGCACTGTTTCCTGACACATTTTCCCTGTCCTGTCAACTTTTTATTAACATGCTTTGATACAGCACTGCAAACACGCAGCCCTTTCAGCTTACCCACCTTCTTGAGGGTGTCTGAGCTTCTTATGGACAGCTATCAAGTCAGCGGTCTTCCACATGATTGTGGTTGTGTGTGCAAAATATTGACTAAGTGATACACAGTGTTTATACTGTTTGAATAGTAATTTACTCAAACTCTAAATGAATATTATAATAATTTGAGAATAGTACATTTTTTGAGATGCCCTAGTCTGCCACTGTGCCTGTATTACACAGAAAAGAATTTCCCTTCCAACAATGGGGAATCTTGTCTTGATTTATACTCCATTACATGTTTGTTTTAGTTTCTCTGGTATTTTTACAAATAGTTTTTAAAAAATTAACAATTTATTTCAATGTTGTAGTATTACACGTTTTTTTGTGATTTAGAGACTGTCAGATGTGACTGGTCCCTTTTTAAACAGCATGGGAACATGTTGTAGAATCTGTGCCAAATGTACTTGTAGGCTAGATCTATGCTACCAACATACTTGAAGCTCCACTCTTCTGCTTTTCGTCTAGCTTCGTACGGGTCAGACAGCAGTACCTGATGTAGTTGGTGCAGCCGGAAAGGGGGCACCTCGCCGTACCAAAGGATTAGGTTTGGGAGACCCAGGTGGAATCTCACTGCAAAGGAAGGGGGATGCATTAGCCAATCAGGACACATGCTATGCAGCTTTACGAGGTAAGGAGCTGGGTCAGTTGTTTATCAGTCATTTATGTTGGCATGTTAGTACCTTAATGCTTGTTCTTTTTAAATTACAGTCCTTAGGCAGATCATTTTGACCAGTGGCACTCTCTTAAAAGAGGATTTACATAAGGTAAATATGTCAACTGTGCTTCTTTTAGGTTTCCATCAGTCATTTTTTTAAAGATTTGAGTGTCTCCCAGAAGTACGTCTTTTTAAATCTAGCAGCTTTATGTAAATGTAATAAAATAAAAATATTAAAACCCATTAACACAGCAGCTTTCTTGCAGATAATTACAGCAGTTTCACCTGTTTCTTATTAATATCCAGTGCTTTTCAAAGGTATATTCACGGCTGTCTCAAAAGTGGCCTCACATTACAACAAAATGAAATATAAGTGGCCTAATGATGTTAACGTTTTTTTATAGTGTTTATATGAAGTCTGTTGGCTGCTTGTAGTTGAGTTTCTGGGTAAACTGAAAGCTTTCCGTCCCTGTTTGTTGCTCTTCTAATTTTTCACACTTTATATATAGTATGTATGTGCTTTATACACAGTATATGTGCTTTATATAAAAGGTAACTCATGTCTTCTCCATGTCTTGGTCAGAGGCTGCAGGAGCTGGTGGTGCCTCTGTGTGTAAGACTCCAGCAGCAGGCTCAGTGCAGTAACTCTGATGCAGGCAGTGTAAGCGGTCAGTATGGTAGTGCTGCTCCTCGCTGTGAACTCTATGCGCTTCTGCTGGCTCTGGTACTGGTGCCGTCCCCCCGATGGCCACCTCCTCTCTCCTGTGCCATCTGCGTGTTCAGCCAGGGGCGCAGAGACCGCAACATCACCGTGAGTAATCAGCACTGTGTGTGCACATTTTCCAGAATGTCTTGGGGCAATGAAGCACAGTTTTAGCTCAGTGGTTAAGACTCTGAGCTATCAATTGGAAGGTTGTAGGTTCAATTCCTGGATTTTGCCAATCTGCTGTTTCTGTGCTGTATGTGTGTATGACAACATACAGGCTCGTGGCGCTTACCCAGGGTTTGAAAAACACTGTTTTGGGAGAAGGTTGCTGGGTTTGCCAACCCAGGTATACCAGCCAGGTTTTCAGCTCTCCCTTAGCCCACTTATGCACAGACTACTCATCCAGCCCCAAGCTTTCAAATCTCAAAACCATTTTAAGTGCTCCAGAACAAAAAAATCCACCTAGACATGAAATCCCATGCCCGTCCCCCACCCACTCAGTTGGTGAGGAAAAAAAGTTGTGTGAAAATGCTGCTGTAATGATGGCTCTCACATTCCAGTTTCCCAGTGCTAAGCTGGAGTAAAGTTATCATACTCTCCAATGTTTATGGTGCCTGACAAAAATGACATGAAGATTTAAAATAGAATAACTATAGAATGGAAAATCAGTGTAAATCCTGAGCTGTTTTCGCTGCAATGAGACGCTGCTCCCTCTTAGTGGTGATTGGGGACAATAACACCCAAAGAGAATCGAAAATTAAATTCCTCTTAAAGTGATCTCTAAATATTTATCCTTTCTGTGTGGCCTAGTAATAAATGACCCACGGACCGGTCCGTGGCCCGGTGGTTGGAGACCACTGGACTAGATGATGAAAACATAAAATAAAATATTAAAATTTCAGTCTGAATTGCAACTTGTTAGTGTACTAGTCGCTGACTAAATTATGAGATGTCTTAAATTGTAATATATTAGCTACACGTCTGTTAATACGTTTACATTTTTAATGTGATATTTAGTACACTATTTGATGCACAAGTGTGAAGAGGGTAAAAAAAAAAGGCTAATCTCTTATGTTTTGTCAATCACTTGATGCAGCTCTTTGCTAAAGTTTTTATTTTAATTTAATTTAATAATTTTCATTTTTTCTAATTGTAATTGTGTATTCAGCTTTTGTTATTGTTGCTCTAATTTTTTTAGGTTTCTTCATTCTGTGCTGAGGCATTGACTATTTGCAACGCTCTGCTTCACCCACGTACCCCCTCCATCGCTATTCCTATGCCTCCTCTAACTCTAAAACCCACCCCATCTGCTCCGGTCCTTGCTCCTTCCCAAAATCCTTCTATGTCACACTCGACACTCATGGGAGGGCCTGCGCCAGGCCTTTCCTTTGCTCCCAGACATCCACTAGGGTCTACTTCTATTGTGGATTCCCTGGAGAACCATATTCCCAATGCTCCTCCTGTTCTCTCCACACCCATTAGAGCTACTGGGGCTCAAGGTGAGTTGCTCCATTCATCCCTTGACCAGGCAGCTGATCTGGCAGGCCTGGCAGTGTCAGCTGAAAGCCAAAAACAGGTGTTTGTGCGCTATGACAAAGAGGAGCCTGAAGACATCGAGATCTCACTGGAGAGTGATTCGGATGACAGTGTTGTGATTATGCCCCAAGGCATGTTGCTGGAAATGCAGGAAGGAGCTGCTAACATGCGAAATCTGCCTCCACAACCAGGTATCACCTTGCCTGTTTCAGCCACTGGGTTGGGAGGTGAAGTGGGCACAGTTGAAACAGCACTTCCTAATGAGCTCCCAACATCTATCCTGCCAGCAGATGCCAGCAGCCTTACATTTTCAGGGCCTGGTCAAGCAGAGCAGATGGTTTCTTTGGTGCCACCTCTGAACAATGCTGTACCGCTTGCAGTGCCCAGTGGTAATATTGGCAACTCACTGCCTGCTGGTGCCCAGCTTCAGCAGATGCTGATGCAGCCTTCACAAGGTGGGCAGCCAGGTCAGCTGGGTCTGTCCTTACACATGAAGTTCCAAAATCAACTAACACAGGGCACTCGCCAGCCTTCCAATGAGCAAGACCAGAATGTAATCAACATTAACAGCTCGGACGAGGAAGAAGAAGAGGAGGAGGATGATATGGAAGATGAAGATGAGCTGGGAGAAGAGGAGGAGGAAGGCCTAGATGAGGATGATGAAGAGGAAGATGGAAGTGATTACCCTGATGAAGAGGGTTATTACCAAGAAGGCTATGGGGAGTATGAGGACGAAGAGGCAGATGAGCTAGATGAAGAAGAGGATGAGGAAGAGGATGAGGAAGAGATTCAGCCTGTGGAGGGGGACAACCAGAGGCCTGTGATGGGGGCAGAGGAGGCAGAGGTAATGATCGAAGGGCATGAGGAGAGTGAAGTAAGTGCCTTCCCAGTGGAGGGTGAAAGACAGGTGGAAGGGGGGATTGAGGAAATGGAGGCAGTGAGGAACATCTATGGAGAGGAGGGAATAACGGACAAAGCGGCAGTAGAAGAAATTGAGAACATAGGAGCTGTAGAGAAGAACGAAAGTGAGACTGGAGAGCTGCAAATAGAGACTCATGTGATTGGTAGTGAAACAGAGCAACCGGAAGAGAATGCTCCTGTGGAAGCATCTGATCAAGAAGTGGGGCCACAAGAACAAGAAGAATCCAAACCAGAGCCAGTGGTGACCCCAACAAATTCCAGGGTCATTTCAGACAGTCAGGAGACATGCATAGAAATCGGAACCCAAGAGCAAAGTGCAGAAGCAGAGCAAGAAGAGATGCCCAGTACAAGTACGGCACCTACATCAGAGAACGTATCATCACAGCAGTTGGAGACGGCAGAGAAGGAGGAAAACGTGAAGGAGGAGGAAGGGTCGCAGGTGGAAGTGGAGGCGGAAGCAAGAGGGACAAAGAGAAAAATAGATGATCGGGAAGATGGACAGGGGTGTGATCAGAGCAGTGAAAAGAAAAAGGTAAACCTGTTAAATTTCTTAAGGCTCTTTTCAATGAACATGTTTCAGAGGAAACAGAAGCCACTAGGATTGTAACAACACATGACACAGCTGGTTAAAATGCTGAATCCAGTAGTGACACAGTAGTGTGTAAGAAATTAAGCAGAATGA
Organism: Trichomycterus rosablanca; assembly: GCF_030014385.1. NCBI lineage: Eukaryota > Metazoa > Chordata > Actinopteri > Siluriformes > Trichomycteridae > Trichomycterus > Trichomycterus rosablanca. The sequence continues at coordinate 31,505,521 of NC_085991.1, read as the reverse complement.
GCAGTTACCTTAAAGTCCCATGGAACTAATCTAGCAAACTGGGCTAATACCTGGTGCCCTGCATCAGTGGCTACACGCTCAACCAAAAACATTTTTTGCTGATGGCAATAAAAAGTTGGTACAACGCTGGAAAAAATGCATCAGAAATCAGAAAGTACGGAAACTTATTTTAAAAACCCTTGTGTATATACACCGCTCAGCCATAACATTAAAACCACCTCCTTGTTTCTACACTCACTGTCCATTTGATCAGCTCCACTTACCATATAGGAGCACTTTGTAGTTCTACAGTACAATTACTAAATGTGGTCCATCTGTTTCTCTGCATGCTTTGTTAGCCCCCTTTCACCCTGTTCTTCAATGGTCAGGACTCTCTCAGGACCACTACAGTGCAGGTATTATTTGGGTGGTGGATCATTCTCAGCACTGCAGTGACACTGACATGGTGGTGGTGTGTTAGTGTGTGTTGTGCTGGTATGATTGGATAAGACACAGCAGCGCTGATGGAGTTTTTAAACACCTCATTGTCACTGCTGGACTGAGAATAATCCACCAACCAAAAATACCCAGCCAACAGCGCCCTGTGGGCAGCATCCTGTGACCGCTGATGAAGGTCTAGAAGATGACCAACTCAAACAGTAGCAATAGATCAGCGATTGTCTCTGACTTTACATCTACAAGGTGGACCAACTAGGTAGGAGTGTCTAATAGAGTGGACAGTGAGTGGACACGGTATTTAAAAACTCCAGCAGCGCTGCTGTGCCTGATCTACTCATACCAGCACAACACACACTAACACACCACCACCATGTCATTGTTACTGCAGAAGAGAAACTTACGCTTCACATAAAACGAATCGACTCATGAATCAATGAATCACTTATAGTGATACTGTGAACAAAGCGTCTCTTCTAAAGGCACACACACATGCACACACATATGCTCCGGTTTATCTTCACTGTGAGGCTCTTTTTAAGTTTATTTACTGCTAAATACACCACCCCCCCCCCCCCACCCCACCCCCCTCGTAATCGGCTTTCGGCCGATATCCCTGAAAGGAGATCGGAATCGGTGCCAAAAACCCCGATCGGTACATCTCTAGTTCTATGCATAAACTGTGGAATGTGCCAGTCATGTAAAACCATAACAAATTAAAATATTACCACCAGGGTCACCAATAACGTTAGCAGAGTCCTACCTTTATACTGGCGCATTCAGTAAAACCATGTTTTTTTTATTTTTTTTTTTTTATTTATTTTTTTTTTTTTATTTATTACTATTGCAAAGTGCTCTCCCAACATTCAACCCTGGCAATAATACAGATGCAATCACTTGCTAGCAATGAACAGCTGTTTTAAGTTTTAAGGATATTTTGTACTCACTTTTTGTTTTCCTGTGTTATTTTATTTGGCACTAGTTTTCTGGGAAATTCTGCCATGCTATCGAGTCTTTCTGAGAATTTAAGTCAAAACTCATCCTGCTAAGGCCACATTTTACCAGCGCACACACTTCTAGTGCTCAGAATTGATTGGATAGCAGATTACAAACAAGTAACAATGCTGTCTTCAAATCAAAGTAATGAAACAGAATTGATTGTGAACAAAGAAATAAAAACTGACTTTTTAATTAAATGATGCCTTCACAACAGATTACACAGCAATGGTTCTGGCTAAATACAAGACCAATGATAGTGTTTATGCTTTGCGAACGATCTGTAAATACACGCCGCAGACTTATGTAATTCTGCCGCTGTTAGCATAATCCTGACCGTCTTAAGGATTTGTTTAGTAACTCTCTCGCTCTCGCTCTCTCTCTCTCTCTCTCTCTCTCTCTCTCCCTCTCTCTCTCTCTCCCTCTCTCCAGCCTGATGATGAAGTGATGGCATCCATGCTGGCCGCTTTTAAGGATTGTCCTCCAGATGATGAGGAACACGGAGCTTCACAATCATAGTCACAGAGCTAACCACCTACAAGACCCACACATTTAATGTACATGGACTTCAGATCTCCCAAAGATCGCATGTCAATATTTACATACATGTAACATTCATTAAAAGTGTACTCAAATCAACCTTTTATCAACTGCAGTTATTAAAAACCTTCAGGAACGGTTTGAGTCTGGGATGCAGTAATGAGTTTCTTTGCAATGTTATTTGATATGTATTCATATAAGTCACAAAGAACAATTATAACAGTATAATGGTATAATTTATGCAACTGGTCATTATTCTTGTGCATTTCTTCTTATAATGCAACCAGAGTATATACATCCCCACATTCCAGGGCACTTTGTCCTGTAAGAGGGGAGATGAATGGATTTTTGCCTGTTCTGGGTTGCTTGTCTTCAGCATGTTTATGTACAATTTCAATTTTTTTTTTTAGTTGTTCCTGCTCTGTGAGCCTTACACTAAAGAACCTGGGGGGATCTCCATACAGGAGATGTTAATATTAGTGTAGTTTTTTTATATTCTTTTTATTTGTTAAATATGTTTGCTTTTGATTATTTGGCTGCAAAAGACAATTAAAAGCAAAATAAAACTGCACTGCTACTATAAGGGCTTTTTTTGGTTATGATTGCAAGAAAAACACTTAAACTTTGAAATAACTTTAGAATCACCTGTAATTCAGTATTAATTGCTTATAAAATGTGGTCTTTTAATTAAAGCAATAGTTACAAACACATTTGTCTAATACCCAAACTACTGCCTTTACTGAACATACTAATTGATAATTTTTTGTATAGGCTGAAAAGTAGTATGGTAACCCTTATATGTATGAACTGTTAGACCTTCCATGATCAGCAAAGCCATTCATTTTCTGTAGCTGACGATCAGACTTGCACCGCAGTAAGGTTTTGACCATTCTGGAATGGCACCAGGATGCACTATGGGAAGTAGGCAAGTTGACGGAGGCAGTGTGATGCTTTGGGCAATGTTCTGCTGGGAAACCTTGGGTCCTGCCATTCATGTGGATGTTGCTTTGACACGTACCACCTACCTAAGCATTGTTGCAGACCAGATTCACCCTTTCATGGAAACGGTATTCCCTGATAGCTGTGGCCTCTTTCAGCAGAATAATGTGCCCTGCCACAAAACAAAAGTAGTTTGAGGAGCACAACAATGAGTTTGAGGTGTTGGCTTGACCTCAACAATGCTAGACAAACAAGTCCAATCCATGAAGGCCCCACCTCACAACTTACAGCCGTTAAAGAATCTGCTGCAAACATCTTGGTGCCAGATACCACAGCACACCTTCAGGGGTCTAGTGGAGTCCATGCCTCGATGGGTCAGGGCTGTTTTGGCAGCCAAAGGGGGACCAACACAATATTAGGAGTGTATGTGACTGTTAAGTGCATGGCCAGACCAGTGGCTGTGGTGTACTAATATTAAACTGGGGCCCTTTCAGGAATGTTTACTATTCTACTGTTTATTAATAAAGATTGCAAACTGTTTAGGTTCTATGACAGTTGGTTTTTAAAGGTCTGCTGACCTCTGGGGGTCGTAGTGTTGGGGTATGCATTTTTTTTAGAATTAGAATGAATGTCATAATAAGCCAATAACACATGATTAATTATCCTATTTAGTACTAACTGTTCAAAGTCATTTGGCATTTTAAAGGAGTCAGATTAGCAAATATAGCAAAGTCTAAAACTACCAAATAAAAGGCTCAATTAGTCTGAAATACTAATACAGGTGAAATATTGGTATTAAAACATTGCAGCTCGACAGACAAAGCAGTGGGGTCACATTGCTCTGTCAGACTTTAATTACTAAGAGAGCAATTCATATTTTTGTGGAGAATGGAATGTTATCTGTCAGATCTGAGCTTTTGGTGTAGTAAGTTATGCAGCTGGACTCATCCAAAACACTTTTAGTTTTGGAGAGTACTCTGATGGCTTATCTGTTTGATTTTTTGTTTGATTTTTTGCTTTTTTATGTCTTGTTTTTATCCTGATTTTACATGGTTTATAGGGAGTGGCACGGGGGCTAAGTGGGTAGCACTGTCGCTTCACAGCAAGAAGGTCCTGGGTTCAATCCCCAGATGGGGCGGCCCGGGTCCTTTCTATGTGGAGTTTGCATGTTCTCCCCATGTCTGTGTGGGTTTCCTCCGGGTGCTCCAGTTTCCTCCCACAGTCCAAAGACATGCAAGTGAGGTGAACTGGAGATACTAAATTGTTCATGACTGTGTTCGATATAACCTTGTGAACTGATGAATCTTGTGTAATGAGTTACTACCGTTCCTGTCATGAATGTAACCAAAGTGTAAAACATGACGTAAAATCCTAATAAACAAACAAACAAACATGGTTTATAGATCATGGATAATGCCGCTGCTGACAGGTTTTCCCATCAGTTTTGTTCAGTATAAACGTTCTCAGTTGAATCTCCCAGGCACAAGCATTATTTGTCTACACCACTGTGGTCTACTGGAAATTTTGCAACAACAGTGTTACAGTTGGAATGCAGGACTGGTTTAGTTGTCTATCCTGAATCTCCACCTTGGTAAAAGAGAATTTCCTCGGAGTTGTTCTTCATTTTCTTTGAGCAAGTAATCAGGCAATCTCGTTTATCCTCCTGTCTTATTAGATATACCTCCACTTGCCAGATACACTTGGTTTTGTTTTCTATTTTCTTAAAACAGGATGAACAGGATGCTTTTTTTCTATTTTTTTTCTATTACTGCATGTCACACACAGCGATCCAGATAATTTAACAAAACATATCACACAAAGCTGAAGTAAAAAAAACAAAACAAAAACATTTTGTAAAATATTTTCATTTAGTTGAAGAACACTAGATGTAGTGGTTATTTCCTGTCCTGTTGTTAACCACTATGGTGGTTGAGCAGCTATGTCTGACTCTCCACCTCCAAAGAAAGTCAAGGTCCACAGCAGAATGCTGTCCAAAATAAGGCTTGATTTATTTGTCACTTGGAGGTCTAAAACTAAAATAAAAATAAGGATTGCAAAGATAAACTTAAGATAGTCTGAAACAAAAAAGCAAGAGTAAAAGACCTTCCTGCTCTGGCCACACCCTACAGGTAGAATCACCAGCCCTGGGCGGCACGGTGGCTAAGTGGGTAGCACTGTCGTCTCACGGCAAGAAGGTCCTGGGTTCGATCCCCAGGTGGGGTGCTCCTACTCCTTTCTGTGTGGAGTTTGCATGTTCTCCCCGTGTCCGTGTGCGTTTCCTCCGGGAGCGCCGGTTTCCTCCCACAGTCCAAAGACATGCAAGTGAGGTGAATTAAAGACACTAAATTGCCCAAGACTGTGTTTAATATAACCTTGTGAACTGATGAACCTTATGTAATGAGTAACTATCGTTCCTGTTATGAATGTAACCAAAGTGTAAAACATGTTAAAATCCTAATAAACAAACAAACAAACATGAGCCAGACCAGCCACTAGATGGAGTGAAATCTCAAACAAAAAACATTATCAGACAAAGTAAACCCAAATAACCAATTGGCTCATACACTAAATGACAAAATCCTAGTTTGTGGTTGACATTTGCAAAAAAAAAGGCTTTAAATCTTGCTTGTTTTTATCCTGATCTTACATGGTTTATAGATCATGGATAATGCAGATGTTTATACTGTATGTTTGACCTGGGATTTCTGCCTTTTGATCCATTCAGCTGACATGTTTCACTTATTATTTAAATTATTCCAGTAAAACATTCTCAATTTAATCTCCCTGGAACTAGCATTCTCTGTCTACACCACTGTGGTCACTGTAGTGTTACATGTAAGGATGCGGGACTGGTTTAGTTGTCTATCCTGAATTTCCTCCTTGTTGGGTAAAGGGAATTTACTCAGAAGTGTTATTTTCTTCTTTTTCTTTGTCAGTAGGTAAGTAGGCAATCTCGTTTATCCTCCTGTCTCTCTGTGCTGTTTGTTTGCTGTAATTCTAAGGTTAAAGTATTGTCTTTAATTTTTGTTTCTTTATACAGTAGAACAAAACACAAATCATTTTCATTTTGAAGAACAGAAGCCTTGGTAAGCAGTGATTTTTTTTGTGTTTTTTATTTTTGTGGTGTGGGTCGCGGTGCTATGATTTTTCCACATGCTTTTTGCAAGAATTGTTAAATTGTTAAATATTGAACTTTGAAGTAGAAAAACATATGATTTATAATTGACTAGCGAAATTTAATTTTTTTATTTCTTTAAATGAAAGTTCTCTACCCAAAGCCCAAAACACCATGTCTGCTTTTCACTTGTATGATATCTCACTGTGGACCTATTTATGACTTCATTTACTCTAAGCCTAAAGACACATATCATATCTTACAGTATTCATGTATACTCTGTTCTCATTCACTTGCCATGAATATATTTTTAGATCAAATATCAAGTAGTGACAATGGTATTTCAAATATTTATGCTTTCATTTTTACTGTAGTATGTCGTTTATCTGTGTGGTGCAAATGGAATTTTCAAGTTAAACAACATGTCAGTGGGACTGTGTCATAATCAGTGTGAAAATGAAACATACAGCTACGTGATCAATACACAGTGGGTTCTCATTTCTAAATGGTTGCTGGGAATTGTGGGGTGTTTTTTGCAGATGGAGTACACAGTGAAAGTAGCTACAGGTACATTAGAGTACTCTGGTACGAATAACTACTGTATGTATATGTGACTCTGGTGGGGGAGAAAGGAGAAAGTGAGAAAACACTGCTGGACGACCGAGGCCTGGATCTTCATAGAGGCGCGGTAAGTCACAATTAGGGAAGGGTGACAACCGTGGTGCTATGCAAATGCATGTTTAAACAGGTTTGGAATATTTTAAACAGTGTGTTGCACATATGATAGAAAGAGGTCTATACCCACAGTATGAGTACCCAGAAGTACGGAGGGTATCATTAAGTGGAGCTGCTCCTCTGCATAAGCACTAGAGTTTGACATATTGTCCAATAAAACATAAACAAAGCAATGTACTAGGACATAGTATTAGAAAATAGTTTAATCAGTTAACACAAATCAGTTTAAATGTTTTAACTCAGTTTGAAAGTTATTTCTTACCAAACAACATCTCAGAACAACATCGAGAACATCCGTGTTGTGTTATTTTTTAAAGGTTGATGATTATACAGTGAAGAGCTCAGTTCCTCTGGGTCGCCTGCTCCTTGTACGCTTAGAGAAAGAGTGTTACTTGGTGGAGGATAACTGGTACTGCCGCTATGTTAAGGTCAAGCCTGCAGGAGGAGAAAACTCTCAAACATTCCCCTGTTACTGCTGGCTAGTGTGACAGTAGAGGTATGCAATGGTACAGGTCAGTCACTGCCCCAGAAAGCTACTTTATCATAAGGTAATCCGAGCTCAAGATTAAAATACATTTCTAAAATGTGGCTTCTTTCTGTTTTACCTTCTTACAGCTAAGAAGCTGAGTGAGGAGATTCTTCCTGAGGAGCTGGCTCATAGACAAGCAGAGCTACAGCAAAGACAAAACATATATCGGTGTGTATAGAACAAGCATTAAGAGTCTGATGAAACTATTATTTTATGATCTTATGACACTACTTGGCTAAAAGTATGTGAACACCTCTTCTAGTATTGAGTGCTTGAGTTAAAGGCAATTTAACCCCCATTCACACCTTGACCCACGTGATCCTATGGACTCACATGATAGCAGGTTGGTGCAACGACTCATCGGCTCTTGTGATCCTAACAACCCACATGTTGGCAGAGTGGGTCATCGAAGTGACAACCCTACTATCAATACCTGGGACTCTCCATCAGCGTTTAGAACTGAAAAAGCCTTTTGGATGAGAAGTGAAACATCTTCAAAAACCTAATGAAGAAGTTCAGTTGCCATCAACTCAAGCACTCAAGACTACCATAACCTGGATGACTGAGAACCTACAGACAACACCACTAATTAATGAGTTCATGTGTTTCTGCTATACCCATTGATTACAGGTTTATAAAATCAGTTATATTATATAAATTAGATCATGTCCTCTTTGAGGCAAGTGGGAAAGGCCCTTTTCCTGTTTCACCATGACGGTCCCTGTACACAAAGCAAGGTCCAAAAAGACATAGTTTTATAAGTTTAAAGTGCCCAGCACAGAGCTCTGACTTCTATCTTCCTTGATAGCCTGACTTTGATTGTCAGTTGTGAGTCAGGCCTTTTTTTGTCCAGCATTACCTCCACACCTCACAAATGTTCTTTTGACTGAAATCTCCATAGACAAACATTAAAATGCAATCAGCAAAAGGACTGTTTGTCAAGAGTTTTATGTTTCCTTGCAAGCTTAAAATCATTGTACACATGGCCAAACTTGTGCATTGTCGTGCAGTGTAACTGGATTTTGGTGTAGATTAGTTTTCAAGCATAATAAATTAGGCATTACCATTTGGTAGACCCACAGAAAATTAGTTGTTAGTTGACATACAACAGCATAAAATGACAACAATTTGTATGCTTTGTTTAACTTTTACATTTGGTGTGGAAGAACTACACTGGCCTGCATAGCCCTGACCTTAAATCTTCCACATTTGGGATAAATTGTAACTGTGAGTCCAATCACCTAACATCAGTCCTAATGTTCTTATGACTAAATGGAAGCAGATCTCTTTACTCTATGTTTCAAAATCTAGTGAAAACCTTTTCCACATAAGTAGAGGCTGTTCTATCAGAAAAGGAGCATCAACTGCATGTATTTAGATTTGATGTACCCATCAAGGTTATAATAGTTTTGGATTTTTCATTATAGTTTAGTTTTATTTCGTTTTGACTTTTTTTTCTCTAATTCAGTTAGTTTTAATTAGTTTTTAGAGTCGGTTTGCTAGTTTTTATTAGTTTTTATTATTTGTTTAATGCTTAGTTTTAGTTTAGTTTTTATTAGTTTTAGTATTAGTTTTAGTTTTTTCATACTTTGGGTTATTTTTCAGGTGCAGGATTCAAAAAGGGCAGAGTAAGTATTGTGTAATAAAAACTCAACAAAAGATACCATTTAAAAAATGTATTCAATTACTGTTGAACAACCAACTGTCCACAAAAACTGTAACAGTCCACAAGATAGCAGCCTTAGGTGCAAAATGTATGCAATACTGCTGCTGAAAAGGACACACATGAACATAATAATTAGGGCTGTCACGCAATAAATAATGTTGGGCCCCCTTAACAAATTGCAGATGTTGATAGCTGATCAGAATGAATTAAAAGTCACTCAGAAGTTACACTTCAGGTCCAAATTCCTGCCTCTGGTATTTTTACTGCACAGTTTCAGTTCTTTTAATTGTACTTAACGAAAATATTGTAATATAATAATAACGACCTGGCGAGTGCAGCCAGTGGGGGGGCAGTGAGGTGAGTGGTTGAGTTCATGTTGTGGAGGACCCCCTGCCATGGGCCCCAGTGCACCTTTTGTATCTGCCGTAGTTTTTCCTGCACTTGTAATTTACACAAGAACAATTTTTTCTTAAAAAAAGGGCTATTCTAAGAAAATGAATGTTGTTTTCTAACGTCTCACTGGTCATGTAATGTGAATTACAAATATATTTTCTGGTCTTTTAAGAATGTTAAGTGTACTATAGGGCACAGGGAGCAAGTGTGTAGGGAAGGTCTCAGAATTGACCGTGTCCGCCTGTGCTTATTTTTTACATTTTCAGCATTTAGCAGACGCTTTTATACAAAGCAACTTACACGATGAGCGGAACACAATGAGCTGAATTGAGTGTTAAGGGTCTTGCTCAAGGACCCAACAGTAGCAACTTGGTGGTGGCGGGGCTTGAACCGGCAACCTTCTGTTTACTAGTCCAGTATCTTAACCACTGAGCTATCACTGGCCATTATATTGTTCTTAATCAGCGTTCTGCTTCATGCACTTTTAAGAAATGCAATTAACCACAGAGACACACATTTACGTGGCACAAAGAGCCCAATAAAAATAGTTTGATTAAAATGTTTCATCTTGAGAATTTTTTTTTAATCGCGATTAAAAATGTAACGCGTTAATCGCGATTATGACAGCCCTAATAATAATATAAAATAATTAATGAGACACACATTAGGGAGCTCAATCTGAGAAAAACATGAACTTAACTTTTGCTGTGGTCATTTTGCAGCGTGGTGAGCAGAAAAAGAAACAGTCTTTTTGTAAACATAAAGTGCCGTCAGGGAGCAGCTCCCCAATCTCAATCCGCTCCCTACTCACTCCCCCTCTCCACTCCGCCTCCGTTTGCGCGTTCACGTGGAGTGTCCCTCTGTAGTGGAAGTGTTAGTGAGGAGGGAGCGGATTGGGAAAGACCGGTAGCTAACGTAAAACTGCTCGAGTGGAAATAATCGATTTCATATCAGTTCACAATGCTCATAAATAGACAAACACGAAAACGAAGGCTATTTTATCTATCATTTTAGTACGTTTTAGTTAGTTTTGTAAACGCAAAATACAGTTTCAGTTAGTTATCGTTTTTTCTTTTAATTACCGTTTTTATTTATTTCAGTTAACGAAAATGTTTTTTCAATTTCAGTTTTCGTTATTTCGTTCGTTTTCGTTAACGATAATAACCCTGGTACCCATACCATGTGTTCATATTCTTCTGCCAAATACAAAATTTCAATTTCTGTGCTGTTTGTATGGTTTATTATTGTATGTATTTATCTGTGTGCGGTCATGTTAGATGGCATGAATGGGCTCCAGGCCTTCCCAAATGCATAGACTCAAAGACAGAGGCAGACCTACCCCAGGATGTTCGCTTTTCCAATGAGAAGAGCTGTGACTTTGAACGATCACTTCAGTTAGCGTGAGCATTTTATTATTTAATACATACTTTATATACGGTGTAAACTGTATTTACACCATAGCATTTAAATGTGTGAGGACAGTGTAATGTAATGTAAACAATGTTTCTTGAATTCATAACATTTTCATTACTAATCATAATCAGCATTATAATGTGAATAAAAAATTGGACCTTTAAGAAAACATACAATTTCAGTATTTCTGAAGTTTTTGGCGCCACTGAAAAGATTGTAGTTTTTTCAAGCACAATTTAAAAAAGCACATTTTAAAAACTGACCAGGATAATTCCTAATTACAAAAGGTTAGTTTTCTTTAAGACTTTTTGTGAATTTGTGATTGAATCCCAGCAGTTATATCGGCTGGCCAAGTGTTTACACAGACATTGTAATTATAATTATAAACAAGGTATTACGAGGGCATGTCACATGATGAGTTAACATGATCAAACTTTTTTACACCATCAAATTAATAATCTATTTTTTCTATGTATATTTTTGACCCAGCAATGTCAGAAAACTTACAAATAAAAAAAATCAGCCACATAAAAATAATATCCATCAAAATCACAGGTGTATGTAAACTTTTCATTTCAACTATATGCATTTAGGCATCAAAAACATGTGTGTCTGTATGTATCTTCTTAAGGATTATAGAACTTTCTTTGAAGAAGTTTGCCAGACAGTTTGGGAAGTCGTGGAAAGATCTGGAAGATTTTAAGCAAATATTTTGGAAACTGAGGAGTCCCATTTCCGGTAAAATGCCCATATCTCTTTTAGTTTGTGACATGTTTTATAAATGTAAATCGTACTAAAACTATTTGACAATCATTTATATAATCCAGATGAGTATTAACAGTGGAATATTTCAAATCTTATACTTAAACTAAATACAGCATGCTATGATACTCATTTACTCCTGTTTATATGATTAGAATATGTCATGGAACATTGGAAGGAGGACTGGTTCTTCGGGTATCAGTTCATGAATGGCTCAAATCCACGAATGATCCAGAGGTGCAGGTGTCTGCCTTCCAACTTTCCTGTTTCAGGAGATATTGTGCAGTACTTCCTCAGTCCTAATACTACTCTGGACAAAGAGCTCAAGGTTGGATGTGGTGCAGAGTCTCTAAAATTGGGTTCAGTGTGTTGGGTTTAGTGCCTAGCATCTTGTTTTATTGAATCTAATGCATAAGAGTCTCAGAGTTTAATAGTATTAATTGTTATTGTTATTATACATTAATGCTTCTGTGTGACCCATGTTATATTTTTCCCTACTGTGAACCATTGCTGCCTAGCTGAGTAAAAGGTTAAGAACCACTGGATTAATGTCTAAACATGTTTCATTTGGTACATTTGGCTTAATTTGGTCTGTAAATTGTTTCTTGGATTTATTTATTATTAATTTAACAACTTGTGTACAACAGTTCACTTGGTTCAGAGTGTTGGCTTGTGTACATAGCCTAGAAAATAGTTTTAATAGATGCACTGGGTTGGGGTTAAAGCATAACATGTAATTGTTACATTTGGATTAATTACATTTTACTGGCTTAGATTTATGGGTAAACTGGTGTGGGTTTAGTCCAAAGTCTCTTTAACAGTTTATAAATTAAATCATGTTTAATCTATAGATTGTAATGTAATTACTTTGACCTTTGTATTCCATGCAGGCTGGAAATGTGTACCTTGTTGACCATGCAATAATGGATGGTGTCCCTGCAAATGTGATCAGTGGGAAAAAACAGTACATAGCAGCTCCTTTGTGTTTACTATATGATCATCTAAACTTAAGGAATGAAATGTTCACTATGGAAGCACTTCTGTAAGTCGCTCTGGATAAGAGCGTCTGCTAAATGCTGAAAATGTAAATGTAAATCCAGACAAAGGCTTTATTCCTATTGCCATACAGGTAGGGTTCTAATCATTTTACTAGTTGCTGTAACATCATATGTCTTAAAAATTGCTTATTAAAAATCCATCGTCTGTCTCGTGCTTTCAGCTTGAGCAGAATCCAAGCAGGGACACCCCAATCTTCCTGACCCACCCCTTGCCTGGTTATTGGCTAAAATATGGGTTCGTCATGCAGAGTTCCAGATTTTCCAGGTTCTGTCTCACCTGCTACGCACTCACCTTGTGGCTGAGGTGTTCTGTGTGGCCACACTGCGCCAACTCCCTTCAGTTCACCCTTTATACAAGGTAAGTACGAGTGCATGGACATGGTTTTCATGTTCAATCATGTGATTTTTTACAGCATTGTACTTAGCTTTTTAAAAATGTGATCAAAGAGTGTGCTTATGTGTCTAATACAGCTCTGTATGAAAACCCAACACTGACAGGTGATTGGCCACAGATTGGACATGTGTCAGAGGGGGTGTGTGGTCATCTGGCTCTTCGTGATCAGATTTGGGGTTATGCAAACAGCAGTGAATTTCAAATCTGGAATTGGAAATGATTAGATTGTGAGATAAAGGGGGGGAAACTTTGCAGCAACAGTTTTAAGGCCCTTTCCTGTTCCAGCATTACTGAGTTCCTGAGTTTTACTGAGTTTGGTGCTATCAATGTTTTTATGATTTTTCAATCTTTGCTGCAGCTGCTCGCTCCTCATCTGAAGTACACACTAGAGATAAATACTCGTGCACGCACACAGCTTATCTCTAATAATGGCGTCTTTAAAAGGGTAAGCCTCACCAACAGAAAATATATAATAAGTAAAATTTTGTAATAAGGCATAATCTGTATTTCTCATAGCGTTTTTATTCTGTATGCATACACATAAACAGTAAAAAGCATGGTTTTCTTGCAGGTGGTGTCTACAGGTGGTGATGGACTGCTGATGCTGGCTCAAAGAGAGTATAAGGTCCTGACCTATCGCTCCCTCCAACCCCAACATGACTTTGCTGACCGCGATGTTACTAAACTGAAAAACTACTACTACAGAGATCATGCTCTGATGCTCTGGGATGCCATTCACAAGTGAGCTGTTAATCATATTTACTGTTGTAATGTTGCTTTTTTGTTGGTGACACTGTAATACCTGACAAAGTGATCAATCTATTGAAGCTAAACTAGTTCACTGACAGGCTGATATTAACTCTTTTCACAGCTTTGTATCCAGCATGGTCTCTTTATACTACAATAGTGACCAAGAGGTGGCACAGGACTCTGAACTGCAGGCATGGATTAAGGATGTGGTTGAGGAAGGCTTTGCGGACGTGCCCCAGTTTGGTCAGTTTGCCAAAACAAAAAAAGCAGCACAATATATAACATTGTTGAATGTGATTACAACAGGTTGAGATTAAAATGTCTCCATTTCTAGTACAAATAGAATTAACTTCTGGGAGATTCCCAAATGTGCCCAAAACAACTGTGAGATGTGAGACATAATCCCTCTAGTGGGTTCTGCATCTGCTTCATGGTCTTTTGCTAGCGGAACCCCATGGCCTTTGTGGTTCACAGTCAAGTTGCTTAATATGTTTAAAAGGGGTGAAATGCCAAAACCAAGAGGACAACATTTACAAATAGCAGATATGTTTTCTAAATGTATTCACTATAGACACCTGTCCAGCCTTGATTATATACTACAGAGTATATAAATATATAAGTATTAGTATATAAGAATATTAGGGCTTGTGTTAATTGCGTTAATTACCACGATTAACGTGTTAAAATTGTAATCAAAAATTTTTTATTGGGCTGTTTGTGACATGTAAATATGTGTCTCTGTGGTAAATTGCGCTGCTTTAACAAAGCAACATTGTGTTATACTGTAGTGATAACACGGGCACAACAGGTGTCCACAACATGAACTCAACCACTCACCTCACTGCCCCCCATTGGCTGCCCTCGCCAGGTCGTTATTATATTACAATATTTTCGTTACGTAAAATTAAAATAACTAAAACTGTGCATTAAAATGACCAGAGCCAGGCATTTGGACTTGAAGTCTAACTTCTGAGTGAATATTTTTAATTCATTCTGATCAGCTATCAGCATATGCAATTTGTTGAGGGGGCCCAATTTTTTTTTGCACTGGGGCTCATGAGCTCCTAGTTACACCACTGGTGTTGCATCTACAAATGGTTCATATTATGAGCGCCTGTTTTCAGTGGCAGGGTTAGGAACAGAAAAAGATCCTCACTCTTACCACATAATGTGAACAGGCTTGTCATTTTAAATAACTGACTGAAAGATGGGTAGCTGTTAACAACTCTATATAGGCACTGGCTGGCTTTCTAAAATAATTTGGATGTAATAATGTTATGATAATTTTATGAATGTTTTTATTGGTAAACATGTTCTTATAAAATAAAAATTTGCATAACTGTTCAAATTTTGCTTAGTAATTAGTTTGCGAGTTAATTGCAATTAATTTGGTTCTTTAATCGCGATTAATCTCGAAAAGAATAGCCCTAAAGAATATTACAGATAGTAGTTAAAAGAAATCCAAAGTTTTTGCACCTGTTTTGATGCTACACTAAAGATGTAAATCAACAAGACAATATTCTTTTTCTCAGATTTTTTCCCCCAATTTTCTCCCATAATCTAGTCATATCCAATTACCCTGATTGCTTTATGCTTCACCTCTACCGATACAACCCTCCACTGCTGACTGAGGAGCTTCACAACTGACAAAAGTCCCCTCCAACACGTGCACAGTACCGACTACCTCTTTTCACCTGCACAAGGCAAGTTCATATATGGATCAGCTTTGTGTATGGATTAGCATTATTCCCCAACTCAGCAGCCAATCAGCCAATCAGCCAGCAGAGGTTGTAATTGCACCAGTTATGAGGAACCCTGGACTGGCTCATCCCACCATGAACAACAGCCAGTCGTTGTTCATGTGGCCGCCCAGAGCAGCCGGATGGCAAAGCTGAGATTCAATACGATGTATTCGAAATCCCAGCTCTGGTGCACTAACATACTTTACCGCTGCGCCACCTGAGCGGCCCTTTTCTTAACATATCTTAATCAGTCTCATCCATAGCTGCAACCTTGCCATTATGGAGAAATTTAATCATTATAGTAATTTCACCTGCAGTAACTGATTCAATTTCTCATGTGATGTCACAGTTCAACCATATCCCCAGTAGTGGTCAACAATTTTCCACACCTGTTTTTGTGCCAAGCAGTTTGCCACTGCATCTTACGGTCATACACTGTCGTAATCAAAACCATTTTTCTGTTTTCTTAAAATTATAATAATAATAAATGAGTGTTATCTGCTCAAATATCTTATTATTAACACATTAAATATTATTTTCCCTTTTCTTTGTTACACAAAGTAGTTTATTCATGTATTCCTCTTTACAGAGGAATGCCACATGACAATGTCCACAAGCAAGGCTTATATTAAACACTGACTAAAAAAAACAACAACTTTCAATAGGTATATAATGTATATAAAAGATGACTGCCTGACACTGCTGTGTTTTCTATGTGGGGTAATTAGCATGTTCTTGTTTTATATATGTGACAGGTCTGGTTAAAGAACTACAGAAAAAAGGAGAACTGGTCACTCTTGTGAGTGTGATTATATTTACTGCTTCAGCACAACATGCAGCGATAAACAATGGACAGGTAACAAACATCCCAATGTTTTATTTTGAGTGTGGTAAAAAAAAACACCTAAACCACCTACCCACAGTTACAACATTTTGCCTTTTATGCTGTTTATACTCTAGTTTGATTATTGTTCCTGGGTACCCAACACACCTTGCACCATGCGTCAGCCTCCACCCAAAGACAAGGATGCTGTCACTATGGAGCTAATCATGGACTCACTACCAGATGTCAGCCAGTCATGTATGGAGTTGGCATTCACATGGCATTTGGGAAGACTTCAGCCAGACGCGGTGAGTCAATATTTTAATAAACATTTCAAGTGGTCTGTTAAATCTCCTCAGCGCAAAGTGGGAGAGCTAGTAGAGTGGGTGCCACATAACAACATGAGTCATGGGGACCAGGGTTTTATTCCCCAGCCCCCAACCATTCTTATTAGTCATGTCTTTTAGCCAGAGAGCAGATGCATAATGTTATGAATTAAGTATCAATATTATTCACATTGTAAGGGATCTAATCATCGTCATCCCTGCTGTAATGATAGAAAAGTTTGATCTCACAGTAAAAAGAAATATGGTACTTAACATCTATTTCTGATAAATATTGTTATTTCTTATGTTATTTTGTAGATACCTCTGGCAAAGTATGAGGACGAGTACTTTACAGAGCCAAAAGCCCAAAAGGTGATTGACAGGTTCAGGGAGGAGCTAAAGGTCATTGATGAGCAGATCCTGGATCAGAACAAGGGCCTTGAACCTCCATATCTTTATCTCTGTCCTAGCCAAGTAGAGAACAGCATTACTATACAGTATAGTCACATTTATGACAGTTCTAAAACCTCATGCCCTTCTGCATTAAAATGTGCATTTATAGCCACTAAGTGCTTTTGGGTATAAATTTCTTTAGATAAGTACATGCCTGTACACACTGATCAGCCATAACATTAAAACCACCTCCTTGTTTCTACACTCACTGTCTATTTTTTCAGCTCGACTTACCATATAGAAGCACTTTAAAGTTCTACAATTACTGACTGTAGTCCATCTGTTTCTCTACATATATTTTTAACCTGCTTTTACCCTGTTCTTCAATGGTCAGGACCCCTACAGGACCACCACAGAGCAGGTATTATTTAGGTTTTGGATCATTCTCAGCACTGCAGTGACATTGACATGGTGGTGGTGTGTTAGTGTGTTGTGCTGGTATGAGTGGATCAGACACTGCAGCGCTGCTGGAGTTTTTAAATACCATGTCCACTTACTGTCCACTCTATTAGACACTTCTAACTAGTTGGTCCACTTTGTAGATGTAAGGTCAGAGATGATATTTCATTTATTGCTGCTGTTTGAGTTGGTCATCTTATAGACCTCAGTAGTCAGTGGTCACAGGATGCTGCCCACAGGGCACTGTTGGCTAAATGTTTTTTGGTTGGTGGACTATTCTCAGTCCAGCAGTGACAGTGAGGTGTTTAAAAACTCCATCAGCATTGCTGTGTCTTATCCACACAATCCAGCACAACACACACTAACACACCACCACCATGTCTGTGTCACTGACCCACCACCCAAATAAT
Organism: Trichomycterus rosablanca; assembly: GCF_030014385.1. NCBI lineage: Eukaryota > Metazoa > Chordata > Actinopteri > Siluriformes > Trichomycteridae > Trichomycterus > Trichomycterus rosablanca. The sequence goes on along the minus strand of NC_085991.1, from coordinate 31,487,643 downwards.
ACCTGCTCTGTAGTGATCATAGGAGAGTCCTGACCATTAAAGAACAGCATGAAAGGGGGCTAACAAAGCATGCAGAGAAACAGATGCTAAGTCAGTAATTGTAGAACTACAAAGTGCTTCTATATGGTAAGTGGAGCTGATAAAATGAACAGTGAGTGTAAAAACTAGGAGGTGATTTTAATGTAATGGCTGATAAGTGTATATAGTGTTGTTAAAAAAGAATTGCCTTCTTCCCAATTTCTTCTATTTTTGCATCTATGTTACATTCAGCTCATTAAACAATACATAAAAATTAAATTGCTATAAGCTGTGTTCACTTCTTGCATTTAAAAAGGTATTAAATAATACATTTTATGCCTGCATTATCACTTATATGTGCCCTCTGAGACAGAGAGATCTACCTACCTACCTACATATTATCTATCTATCTGTTTACCTATCATCTATTTATCTGTCTGTCTGTCTGTCTGTCTGTCTGTCTGTCTGTCTATCATCTTTCTATCTGTCTGTCTGTCTACCTACCTACCTACCATCTATCTATCTATCTATCTATCTATCTATCTATCTATCTATCTATCTATCTATCTATCTATCTATCTATCTATCTATCTGTCTATCTGTCTGTCTGTCTGTCTACCTATCATCTATCAAATCCCTAAAATGCACAAGGCCCATACAGTCCTAATAGGACAGAGCGAAGCTCTAGAACAGGAAAATCCCATGCCAGTCTACCACTTACTCAGCTGGTAAGGAAGAAAAAGAAGCCTGAAGGTGCTGCAGTGCTGAGGGACAGCCAAATTGCTCTTTTTTTTCATTGGTTCCAGGTTTCACAGTTTTCAGCTGAATTAAAGTTCACATGCTCTCCCTGTGTTTAAAGTGGCAGAAAGAAAAAAATGACGTTGCTGAACTGGTGGTGCATCTTATTTCTCTGTGGTGAGCACAAGGTAACTTACAAGTCGACCACAGGAGGGCAGCAGCGCATCATAACAGAACAGCTGCAAAACAATACAGTTCTGTTACGACTTGGAAATCGTCACTCGAGTACAAATAGAATACCACCAAACGTAATTAAAACCCTTCAAAATACCAGAGCCTCATTCACTAGAGTACGACGGCGTATTAGGGCCATTGTAAAAAAAATATTTTTAAGTTTAGATTTCGAGAATAAAATCGTATAAGTTTAGATTTCGAGATTAAAGTCAAAATATTATGAGAATAAAGTCAAAATATTATGAGAATAAAGTCGATATTATTTCGAGAATAAAGTCAAAATGATTATCAAAATAAAGTGGAAATATTATGGCGGAGTGAGCAGCCGTCGTTGGCTTGTCAGTTCAGAGAAGCGTGGGTCTTAGTACCTGGATCGGCACTCAAGCACAAACACAGACTCTCCTTTTAGTGCACCATGATGGATGTGTTATTCTTCCTTCAGGACCTGCTAGATAATGGTAAATCATTTTCACTATTAAAGAAAACTTGACTTAATTGGACATGACAGCAACAAGTCAGGTTTTTCTAGCAATACCATAGTAAGAAACATTTGTAAACCTTGTATTCTGATAGCATGCATTAGGCCTCTTACTAGACCACCTACCTGCTCTTGTGAAGCTAGGTAAAGGTGTGGCTGTTTTGACTGACAAGTGCATTAAATACCAAAAATGTCACACAAACATCACAACTATCAGGCAGCGAGTGTTAAATACATTAACTAAAACATTAAAACCAGATTCTTGTCTGTTACTTGTCCATTTGCTAGCAAACCTTACTAACATGCCATGTTTTCAGTGGTATTATACTGGCTATATATTAGCTACACATATGTGTTGGAACGTTTAAGTTTTTACTCTATTTGGTGTGGTGTAAATAGGATAAAAAAAAGGCTTATTTCTTATCTGTTTTGTTGATCACTGGACACAGCTGAAAATACAGATTTTTAATTAAAACTCTTGCTAGATGTCACATTTGTTCTTTAAATAATTTTACTCTTTTTAAAATTATGATTGTAATAGATTTTGAATCTGACAGCATATTTAGCTCCTTGACCACGACTTTAAACTTTAGAGTAGCTGTGTAATGACATGCAAATTAAGATGATGATAATTTTGATAACACATTACAGCTGAAGCTGTGATTATATTTTCAGAAATATTTTGTAAAGGTTTTTTTTTTTGTTATAACATGGCAGTATTAACCAAATATCTCTAAAATATTACTACTGCTACTCATTCATTTTCTCTGTTCTTATGTTGTAACACTTTGTAGTTCTACAATTACTGACTGTAGTTCATCTATTTTTTATTTTTAGCCTGCTTTCAACCTGTTCTTCAATGGTCAGGACCCCCACATGACCACCACAGAGCAGGTATTATTTAGGTGGTGGATCATTCTCAGCACTGCAGTGACACTGACATGGTGGTGGTGTGTTAGTGTGTGTTGTGCTGGTATGAGTGGATCAGACACAGCAGTGCTGCTGGAGTTTTTTAATACCATGTCCACTCACTGTCCACTCTATTAGACATTCTTACCTAGTTGGTTCGCCTTGTAGCTCCACAGTAGCACTTTTACTTAACTCCTGTTTAATCTGTGCTAGAGTAAATAACACCACTGTAGGCAGTAAACATGATTTCCTGCCGCCACCTGAGCAACCTTTTACACACCTACAGATTGACTGTACACATATGCCATGCACACAAACCAAAAGCCGCTGTTGTGGAGGAGGATGTAGTCCATTTGTCCTTTGATGCCTTTAGACCAGTGGTTCTCAAACTTTTCAGACCGAGTACCACCCATTATCAAATCGAAACTTCCAAGTACCACCTATGTTTCTCATCACAGAACCACATAAGGCTCACATTAATTAGGTGTGTATATATACAGGGGTTGGACAAAATAACTGAAACACCTGTCATTTTAGTGTGGGAGGTTTCATGGCTAAACTGGTGGCCAATCTTCATTAATTGCACATTGCACCAGTAAGAGCAGAGTGTGAAGGTTCAATTAGCAGGGTAAGAGCACAGTTTTGCTCAAAATATTGCAATGCACACAACATTATGGGTGACATACCAGAGTTCAAAAGAGGACAAATTGTTGGTGCACGTCTTGCTGGCACATCTGTGACCAAGACAGCAAGTCTTTGTGATGTATCAAGAGCCACGGTATCCAGGGTAATGTCAGCATACCACCAAGAAGGACAAACCACATCCAACAGGATTAACTGTGGACGCAAGAGGAAGCTGTCTGAAAGGGATGTTCGGGTGCTAACCCGGATTGTATCCAAAAAACATAAAACCACGGCTGCCCAAATCACGGCAGAATTAAATGTGCACCTCAACTCTAATGTTTCCACCAGAACTGTCTGTCGGGAGCTCCACAGGGTCAATATATGCAGTGGAGCAGCAGGGGTGCTGACCCTTGAAGACGATTTTTTACACCAAAACTGGGAACCAGCAATAAATAAAGGTAAAGAGTCTACGACAGTTAGGACAATAAATTAACACTAGTCACGGTTATCGGGACTGTTGTGCACTATATGAGCGTTAGCATTAGTTGTCGGCAACTTTTTTCCAAAGTAAAACAAGTAAATGTTCCATTTTACAAATGACTGTGAGTTTCATGTTTAAAAGTTAAGTTAGTCAGGTTAGGTGAAATTTACGACACGACAGCGCTAGCATAGTAGCTAATCTCCTGCGACGCTGTAAACTGTGACATCGTTTACCAGTCGCCACAGGATCCTTACAAAACATTGTAATTTTCAGAAAGATTAGATTTATTTTGAGGATACTGTATTGAATTGCATAGAACTGTTAAAGATGATCTTTCTGTGATTACAGGTGAACAATGCTGAATGGATTGTTAAGGGAAAAGAACAAAGCAGGTTGCAGGTTGAGAAGTGGTTTACCTCGCTGCGTTTGCTACCCAGGGTCTACCTAGGAACACGGTTCATTTCATGTTAAGTCGGGTATGTGAGTCGACAGTGTTGAGTGGAGTTTTATACCAAAACTACTGTGTTTCTGTAACCCTGCATTTCTGAAGCTCTTGTGTTATTTCTAATGTAACTTTATCTAGATTCAATGTTTATTGTTGTACTATGCATTCAATACTAAATTATTTAACAGTAAAAGTGTTTTTCTGTAATATGAATTAACATGAATTTTGTACATGTTAAGTTAATGCACATTGTGTTATTTTAAATGTGTTGTTTTAAATGTATTTTGAAAGTTGCATGGATTAAAGTAAGAATGTTTTTAAGGAAATTCTGTACTTGTACACGTTTTTGTTGAAAGTGCTTTAAGCATTTGCAGTGGATTTAAATAAAGAATTTGATATGTTGCAATAATTGTCTGTGGAAATAAGTACAATTTACAGAGTTTTTTAAAATTTAAAATTAAATGTAACAAATAATTACAGTATTGTACAGTTAACCTAAGTTTTTACTGTGGTGTTACTGTAAAATGCAATTACTGTAAAATAAAATACAGTTATGGTATGTTACTGGCAAAAGGAGGCCCTACACCATACTAATAAATTATTGTGGTCTAAAACCAGGTGTTTCAGTTATTTTGTCCAACCCCTGTATATATATATATATATATATATATATATATATATATATATATACAGTGTATCACAAAAGTGAGTACACCCCTCACATTTCTGCAAATATTTCATTATATCTTTTCATGGGACAACACTATAGACATGAAACTTGGATATAACTCAGAGTAGTCAGTGTACAACTTGTATAGCAGTGTAGATTTACTGTCTTCTGAAAATAACTCAACACACAGCCATTAATGTCTAAATAGCTGGCAACATAAGTGAGTACACCCCACAGTGAACATGTCCAAATTGTGCCCAAATGTGTCGTTGTCCCTCCCTGGTGTCATGTGTCAAGGTCCCAGGTGTAAATGGGGAGCAGGGCTATTAAATTTGGTGTTTTGGGTACAATTTTCTCATATTGGCCACTGGATATTCAACATGGCACCTCATGGCAAAGAACTCTCTGAGGATGTGAGAAATAGAATTGTTGCTCTCCACAAAGATGGCCTGGGCTATAAGAAGATTGCTAACACCCTGAAACTGAGCTACAGCATGGTGGCCAAGGTCATACAGCGGTTTTCCAGGACAGGTTCCACTCGGAACAGGCTTCGCCAGGGTCGACCAAAGAAGTTGAGTCCACGTGTTCGGCGTCATATCCAGAGGTTGGCTTTAAAAAATAGACACATGAGTGCTGCCAGCATTGCTGCAGAGGTTGAAGACGTGGGAGGTCAGCCTGTCAGTGCTCAGACCATACGCCGCACACTGCATCAACTTGGTCTGCATGGTCATCATCCCAGGAGGAAGCTGACGCACAAGAAAGCCCGCAAACAGTTTGCTGAAGACAAGCAGTCCAAGAACATGGATTACTGGAATGCCCTGTGGTCTGACGAGACCAAGATAAACTTGTTTGGCTCAGATGGTGTCCAGCATGTGTGGCGGCGCCCTGGTGAGAAGTACTAAGACAACTGTATCTTGCCTACAGTCAAGCATGGTGGTGGTAGCATCATGGTCTTGGGCTGCATGAGTGTTGCTGGCACTGGGGAGCTGCAGTTCATTGAGGGAAACATGAATTCCAACATGTACTGTGACATTCTGAAACAGAGCATGATCCCCTCCCTTCGAAAACTGGGCCTCATGGCAGTTTTCCAACAGGATAACGACCCCAAACACAACCTCCAAGATGACAACTGCCTTGCTGAGGAAGCTGAAGGTAAAGGTGATGGACTAAACCCAATTGAGCACCTGTGGTGCATCCTCAAGTGGAAGGTGGAGGAGTTCAAGGTGTCTAACATCCACCAACTCCGTGATGTCATCATGGAGGAGTGGAAGAGGGTTCCAGTAGCAACCTGTGCAGCTCTGGTGAATTCCATGCCCAGGAGGGTTAAGGCAGTGCTGGATAATAATGGTGGTCACACAAAATATTGACACTTTGGGCACAATTTGGACATGTTCACTGTGGGGTGTACTCACTTATGTTGCCAGCCATTTAGACATTGATGGCTGTGTGTTGAGTTATTTTCAGAAGACAGTAAATCTACACTGCTATACAAGTTGTACACTGACTACTCTAAGTTATATCCAAGTTTTATTTCTATAGTGTTGTCCCATGAAAAGATATAATAAAATATTTGCAGAAATGTGAGGGGTGTACTCACTTTTGTGATACACTGTATATATTAGTGATGGGAATTATGGCTTCTTGACGGGAGCTGGATCTTTTGGCTCGGTTCCTTTCAAGCAGCCGTTCAAAAAGTGACTTCACGCTACTAGGTAAACTATAAGACACCCTCGATATTAACATCAAATTTGCATTAAATGTAGGCCTAATTCAAACATTACTTAAATGAGAAAGATTCATTTCAAAAGGCAAAAACACTACAGGGAAGAGGCAGACTGTGGTTGCATTTCATTAAGTTTCAGAAAAATCCTCTCTTGTACAGAGATGTGACTGTGTTTGTTTCTGCTTTAAAACATAAGCACAATGAAATAATCAGATTTAACAGAATTAAACAAGTTTATAGTTAATTTCTCAATTATTTGTAATTATACTACCAGCTCTCTCTCTCTCTTCTCGCTCTGTGTGTGTGTGTGTGTGTGTGTGTGTGTGTGTCGTTCTCCGCAATACTGAAAGTGTTTCGGATTTGAATATCGACAATACACAGCCTTTATTACGATTTACGATTAATTCCCCTTTACTGATGGAAGCTGAATGGGTGGATTACAGCCGATAAGAATTGTGCAGAAATAAAAGACTCGGCTCCTTTCGTTCATTTCAAAGATCCGTTCAATAGAATCGTCATGTGAGGGAGTGGGATGCGTCGGTTTAGCGGAGCAGCCAGGAACGAGATCAGTGAGCTTCAAACGCAGATCTGATCTGATAAAAGCGAGAGATCTACTGATAACTTTACTGATAACTTTACTGATAACTTTACTGATAACTTTACTGATACCGTTTCGGAAATTTCCAGATGGAAACCGCGAACGTGAAGTATAGACGTAATGAAGTACGGTGTCTGCGTAGCCCCGAATATTTTAAATAGGCCTAACACATTAGTTTTAATACGATTTGTTTTAATTAAACTGATTTTATTAAAACAGAATTATAAGATTTTTATTAGTAATTTACACATTTTGTTATTTTTTTATTTATTATTATTAATTTTTTTTTCGGTGCATGTAATTACTTTTCCGAGATTATCTGGCGTACCACCTCGTGCTGCTTCACGTACCACCAGTGGTATGCGTACCACAGTTTGAGAACCACTGCTTTAGACTCTACTATTTGTGCATGTTAAGTGCACAGCCAGGCTCCACAGGCTCCACAGAGTCTCAAACCTGAGAGTCTCAAACCTGAGAGTCAAGACTTTTCAGTGGTGTACTAATATTAAACTGGTGCCCCACCTGAGAGCAGATGACTTAATAGTTTATTTATTACCTTTCAGGAATGTTTCCTATTCTACTGTTTATTAGAAAAAAGATTGCAGACTGTTTAGGCTCTAGGACCGTTGGTTCTCCTGAGCCAACACCCGCTTCATGATTGGTCCCCTCTGCTAATTAGCCCCAGCTGTCCCTCATCTGAGGGTATTTAAGAGGGGAGCTGGGGAAGGCTCATCGCTGGGGAGACTATTTTGAGTTGGTTAGCTCTTTCTCCAGTGCATGGTTTTGAATAAACTCTATCGGTTTGGTTGGCTATGCCATACTTTGCTTTTGATTCTGTCTGTCTGTCTGTCCATTAGTGATGGCATCAGTGGGGCTTTTGAGAGATCAAAGCAAATGAAACAAATGATTCGGAAAAAGATTTGAGCTTGTGAAACTTTCAAATCATCGCACCACAGTGACATCTAGTGTCCAATCAGTGGTCTAACAGTAACACCTGTCTTACAGATCACTAAAAGAAGTGTGTTTTAATAGTGGTAAGAAACATCATTCCGTCATTGAATGAGTGTTCTTGACATTGACCATTACTTGTTATACAATCAAAAGGGGAAGTGCTTGTGCAACCAGGCTATGCAATATTTATTACAGATGAACACATACAATTGATCAGTAGTTTTTATTAAAAACATGATCTGTTCAACTTGGACTAAGCCGGTTTCTCCTCTTGCTCAAAATTTCTCCAGCTTTGGAGAGTTCTCTCTCACAAGGCACTGAGGTTGTTGGAATTAAGAGATATGTTTTTGTTAACTGAAACAAATGAGGAAAGATAGCAGAGTGTCTGGCCCAGTAGTCCATAGGGTCCTCTCCTCTGGGCAGATATGGAGATGAGAGGTAGCACTAAACCTCAACAGTGGCATCAGCAGTAATACTCTGACTCTGGGTTGTTTCACTAACTCTGCTGTCAAAAAAATCCCACAGGTTTTCTTGATTCTCCTGACTGACCAGAGCTGCTGTACCTGCTGATTGTTTGAGATGTTCCACGTATGATAGCACAACACTCAGATGTCAAAATGCTTTGTTTGCAATTTCAGTACATCAAAAACCCAGAACTTTGAATCTAGGGTCCAGTAAAGTTGCCATTGCAAGGACCAAAATGCTTTGTTTGCAATTTCAGTACATCAAAAACCCAGAACTTTGAATCTAGGGTCCAGTAAAGTTGCCATTGCAAGGACCAAAATGCTTTGTTTGCAATTTCAGTACATCAAAAACCCAGAACTTTGAATCTAGGGTCCAGTAAAGTTGCCATTGCAAGGACCCTTACAGATTCCACCCCACAGCGTACCCTCAAATTATTCTGTAGATTATAGCTTAACTGTAAAGCTGCTGGATTTGATATATTTTGGCTTGTCTCTTGGACCTTGTGATGTAGCATCCAAATAATCTGAATAATTTTAGAAGCAGAAATTCTCTTTTCTGCTGACAGTTCAACAGCAGCTTGATTAAATGCCACAAGAAGACACTGACACTATTTAAGGGAGTCGCACTGGTGTTGAGGGAGGCCAAGGCTGCCGCCACTGCTTCACGTTGCTCAAACAAACGCTGAAACATTGAAAAGGTGCTATTCCATCTGGTCTCCACTTTCATTTTGGGTTTGCCCATCTGTTCCTGGATGTTTGAGAGCTTTTCTTTTGCAGTGGTGCTAAATCTAAAGTAGCCAACAATGTACCGAGACTGTGACCGTACCTCTTGCAGACCAGGAGTTTGTTCTATGGCCTTTTTCACTACCAGATTCAGTGTGTGAGCGAAACAAGGCACATGTCGTACATGTAGAAGATTTGCACAGGCAATCATATTAGGAGCATTGTCTGTAACAAGACATGTGACCTTGTCCCTTATTCCCCATGAATCCAGAAGTGCAGTCTTGGCCTCTTTTATGTGCTCTGCTGTGTGGGTCTCAGGAAAGTTTGACACCCCCCCGTGACATAATGAAACCTTTTTCGGGACAGTCACATGACTTTTTCATTTTGATACGGACTTCAAACCAATGTTTGGAAACACTGAGCTTAAAATGATTTGATTCAGTTTTGAATACGAGTTTCGAGGTTGATATCACTACTGTCCATCCGTCTGTCAGTTTGCTTTTGCCTCTGTCTGTTAGTCTGTTAGCTTTAGCCTCTTTAGTTCTGTTTAGCCTGTTTAGCCTTTGTTTGTTAGCCTTTGCCTATTAGCCCTGTTTAGATCTGTTTAGTCTGTTTAGCTCTGTTAGCACTGTTAGCCTTGTTTAGCACTTTTTAACTCCGTTAGTTCCCGTTTGTTCTTGTTTGTCCTGTTTATTCCATTTGCTTTTGTCTGTGTGCTCATTGTTACTAGTCTTGTTTAGCTTATGGTTTAGGTTCCAGTTTTTTGTGTTTAGTTTAGCTTAGTTATTAGCATTAGCATAGGTTTCTAACATGTTTAGTTAGCTTAGCATTGTTTAGATTAGTTATAGTTATACATATCTTTATTCTGAACATCTCTGCGTGTGTCCACCCCCTCTTGTCTGTCATAGCCCATAGTCCAAAAGCCAGGGTCTGTCATGGTATGGGGCTGTGATGGCAGCATTAATGCAGAAAAGCCTTCAAGACATCATCTTTTCCTGGTACGTCCATGCATTTTTCAACAAGACAATGCAAAACCACATGCTGCACACATTACAAATGCATGGCTGCAGAGGAAGAGGGTACAGGTACTGGACTGGTGTGCCTGCAGTCCTGACCTGTCCCCAATAGAGAATTTTAAAAGGAAAAATGTGACAACAATGACCCCGTACTGTGTCACATCTTAAGACATGTTTGCAGAAAGAATGAGACAAAATAAAAGCTGAAACACTAAATCACTTGGTATCCTCAGTGCCAACATGTGTGATAAATATGTGACAACATTAGAAAGTGGTAGATGCTTTACTGTCCCCACTTTTTTTGGAATGTGATGCAGGCCTTAAATGCAGGAATGGATGTTTATTAATAAATGAAATGAAGTTCACTAAACAAAACATGAAATATCTCAGGATCATCCTGTCTGCAATCAAACAAAAGTCACAGTAAATGTAAGAACTGTGTTTTTTATTATTTGCATTTTCCATGCTGGTCCAACTTTTTCTGATTTGGGGTTGTACATTTACTTTAACTTTATTACACTTCTATTGCAGATAGGATGAACCTGAGATATTTCAAAAAAGTTGGGACAGTAAAGCATTTACCACTTTCTAATGATACCATTCCTTTTCACCACCGAGGATACCAAGTGATTTAGTGTTTCAGCTTTTATTTTGTCTCATTCTTCCTGCAAACACGTCTTAAGATGTGCAACAGTACGGGGTCGTCGTTGTCACATTTTTCGTTTCATAATTCTCCACACATTCTCTATTGGGGACAGGTCAGGACTGCAGGCATTTCTTTCACTGCAAGACCTCTTTCACAGCCATGCCTTTGTAATGTGTGCAGCATGTAGTTTTCCATTTTGTTGTTGAAAAATGCATGGACGTCCCCGGAAAAGATGGATGGATGGATGGATGGATAGATAGATAGTTTATTGATCCCGAAGGTAATTAAAGAAATGAAATGTTTTGAAGGCAGCATATGTTGCTCTAAGACAGGTGTGTCAAACTCATTTTCACCAAGGGCCACATCAGCATTATCTTTGCCAAGGGCACTGATGCAACCCTATGACTTGACAGACCTATTGTTGTGCTTGACAAAGGTTTACCAAAGTAATCCCTCACTCATGTGGTTATATCAGCTATTGTTGAGTGGCGGTTCTTGATGCAGTGCAACACATTCCAAAAAAAGTTGGCAATTTAGAGTTAGTAATGAGGCGAAAAACGGAGGGATTGAAGATAACAGGCGTTCAGCTTAAATTTGCACTCTTGGCTTTTACATATTAAAATTCCTCCAGATTCCAATCTTTCTTTGAGGTACACTGTTTTTAAATATTTCAATAATTTTTTCACACTTTGGTTGACAAACCAAATCATCTGATCATCTTTGCTCATCGAAGTCCCAGCCTTTCCTGGATGCTGCTTTTGTACAAAACCACACTGTAAAAAAAAAAAAGCGTAAAAAACCGGTATTTTTCTGGCAGCAGGGGCGCCAGAGAATGTCTGTAAAAAAACGGGAAAAAACTGTAAAATTTAAAACAGAGATAAACTGAAAAAAAAACGGTAATTATATTTACCATAATTAACATCCATCACTGTAATTTTACAGGAAATTGTCCTTTAATTTCATGAAATCTTCTACTTTCAACATATATTAATTATTAGAACAGTGTCATACACCTCTAAAAAAAACAGAATAATTATCTTTATAAATAATAAAGAAAAGTTTAAGTACAGATAATTACTACTGTTATCACAAAAAATTAGCATATAAAACAAAAAAAACATGTAATTTTACTTAGCAAAAGCCCAATTTTAAATTAACTGTCAGAGGTATTGCAAAAAATATCTGTTAAATTGTCTTTTTTTATTATCTAAATACATTAATAAACTGTCAAAATAAAAGCATTTTCTTTCTCTAAAACACAAGTTAACTGTACTTTTAAATTGTTATTCTTCATTTAAAAAAATATACAAAATACAAAAATTTTAAGTAGGTTAAGATTTGTCTGCATAATACTTACTGTTAAATTTTGCAGCTGTTACATGTTATATAGAACTTTAGAACATATATAGAACTTTATAAATGCAGTATATCAATAGCTTTTGTTAATTTCAGCTTCAAAATGGATCAAAATCCACCACAGTTCAGCTATTTTTGACTCAAATAATTTTCACACAAATGAACAGTAAGTGTAGAAACAAGGAGGTTTTAATGTTATGGCTGATCAGTGTAAGAATCAGATGTCTAACACAATACAGCATACAATAAGTGCAATCATTATTCATTTCAATGGAAAATGTTTAACAAAGCAGCACACAGTTAAGTGAAATGTCTGCAAAACATGGGCATGAAACACTTATAAATCTGAATTATGTACAAAAAAACAGTGCCAGTTTTCAGAAAGTGCAACCACAGTGGAATTCGATGAACAGTACGTCACAAGTGTAATACTCAGTATGGACTACATCTCACTGAACAGCTTGGTATTTAGTAATTGAGCTTTATGAGACAGTTTGTTAGCATCTAGTTCCAGAAACAGTTTTTGGACTACATCAAAAGTGTATCTGAATGTAGGAGGGTAACTCAAGTTCTAAATCATAAGGTTATAAATATATAAGGCATAAATCAGCCCGGACTGCAAAGGCAAGGAACACACTGCCCAGGTCTTCTAGAACCACACCACCTTCTAATACCACTCCAGTATTGGCAGGGGGGTCCATGGCTTCAGCTCCCTCAACTCTAGTCACATAGATCCCAAGACCAGTCTCCTCAATCACCAGTTCAGTTGCTGCCATATTACCATCCTACAATGGAACAGAGGGGGAAAATCACTTTCTTAAACTTAACAGTACACAAATATCCATTTAGGACTTTGACCTACATTGACCTGAAAAGATGGGGTGGTTGATGTAACAACTCGGAGGAAACTTGTGCTTACCTTCACCCTCCTAGTGCTGATGGTATTGCGTGATTGGGGGAATCCTAAATTGTAGATGAAATTGGATCAAAATCAGCAAGACAAATATTTATAAAGAAATTACCAGCTGAAATAAGAAAAGAGACATAAAATACATAAAACAAAAAAGTAAGTAAAAGAACCAAACAGGATAAATAGTAAGAATTTCCACATTTTTTCTTCTTCACTTAATCTAAACTTAATCACTCAGTGTTCAGTCAAAAGTAGCTCAATATTCTTCAATTTAGCATAAAATGTAGAAAAAAAATTACCAGTAAAAGGTCAGTCCAACTGCAAATACACATTTCCAACCATCTGTAAACAGAAGATACAAGACATCAATTATTTTGTTGTAAATAACTAAAATATTATTTCTATAGTAAATACTTTAACATTACAAATTCATTGATTATCCGATACTGTTCACATGTGTGTGTTTTCGAGGATAACAGTCACAAAACTCAGGTTTGTAAGGATACTAACGTTACAGAATCACTTTGTTTTAGTTTGTGCAGAACGTGAGCGCCAAACGAAAAGCACAGGGTTCCCCTCAGGCTCGAGCTGCCTGCTCACATCTTAGCTAGCTACTAGTTTGTGTCCATGTTTTTTTAATGCACTGGCACCGCAAATATTACACATCTTTTTATTTTCTACCTTCTTCTAATATACTTCCGCATGAAGTACTTTAAGCCATTTTTACCTTTCGGGAAAGAACCTTACTGCCACAAGTTGAGAATACTGGCTGTTGAACTTGACTAGCTTAGCACTAGCTAGCACCACGGCAGTGCAACGTTATCACACACAGCGCAACCGGACTTAATATACAGTCAGCCAACAGCAATCCATTAAAATCTGCCTCAAGACTTCAATATGATTCACAGAAACCCTGGAAAGATGTTAATAAATAAATCACTATAAGCAGGTCCGCCGTTAGCGTTAGCATTTTTAAAAAATAAAGCATGCACAACAATAAAACTTGAATATTATTCAACTAAAGAGCTATATTAAACAATATAATAAGATAAACATCATGATTAGCATGCAATTAGACATATGGAAAAAGATTTTGTAAAGCTTCACATAACCTGAGATGCCGTTGAAACACAATGTGCCTTCACGATGTATTGCGTAATCCCCGGTGCGTCATATCCGGTTTCACCTGATAAACTCATTGCATTAAGTAGTTCCAGGGAAATAAAGCAACTAAGTAAAGTTGAGTCCATGAATGGTTCATTTATTTGAGTTAAATAAACACAATGCAGTCATGTTTAAATCTAAAATGTAATTGATTTGTGTCACACCAGCATATATTCTTTATGCAAAACCAATAGGCATTCAAAACCCTTTTTTTGAGTTTGTACCTGGTAGGTTAGAGCATCATTTTATATCTGTGGTGCTCTGGTTAGAATGTGCACCCAACATGTTGCACAGATGGACTGTAATACCTCTTTCTGTTTATTGGGGAATGTGAGGATGGGTAAATTATGCTTGATTTAAATATTATAAATGTGAGAATAAATCACAGTTAATAACGTTTTAAATTTGACTATGGTTTTACACAGTTTGTATAAATGCACTTATTTAACAATTCAATCTTTAAATTAATACAAATGCATAAATAAAGTAAAAGTTTAAATCTGTTTAAATTGTGTTGTTGCCTGTCTCATAAGGTAGGCAATACCTTTGTTTTTCCAATTTATGTATACAAAGTAGTGATTAAGAAATGCAAAATTACAAAATATTTCTTTCTTTGCTCACATATTTTCTTGCAATTGTACATTTTTAAATGCATTATTAACAGTGTTTTTTATGTATTTGACAGTGATATATCGGCATAACAAAAGGTTTCTTTTTGAAAATTACAGAAGATTCTGCTATTTTTGTCAATGAAGATTACTTTATTTTTACAGTTAGTTTTGTTAAAAGTGTCATCTAAAAACTGTAAAAAAACAGATTTTTTATGTATTTCATTTATACATATTTTTTTGGTAAATCACATGACACTTTTCAATATACAGTTTATTCTTGTAATTTTACAAAGAAATTCTGTTTTTTTTATGAATACAGGGAAAAACTATGATACAGACTGACCAACACTTAAGCCAAATCAGCATTGAAAATTGACTACTTTTAATAGCCTTCTGCAATGCTGGTGCTTTTAAAAACTGAATATTTTCTTTTAAACAGAAGTGTTATTTAAATGCTATTAAATTGTTTTCCAACAAAATCCGCCATATTTGGCAGATAACCGCGCAATCTGGCAACACTGGAACGCGTTATCATTATCGCGTTAACTTCGACAGCCCTAATAAAAACGTATTCTGATATCCAGTTAGCAGCGTAGGGTTTATATAGCAGCAGGTAGAATAAGGTGAGAATAAGGTGCAAAAACAATGCAATATTGTGCAAAGATGCAAGTAATATAGTCACTAGTATGAGTTGTCAGAACCCAGGGAACAAGACTGTGTTGATTGTGAATGAGTTTTTGTGTATGTTAGTGTACACCGATCAGCCATAACAATAACACCACCTCCTTTTAATCATTTGACAGCCCTAATATATATATATAGCATATATATAGAGTACTCTGATGCTTGACTGGTTTAGTTGTTTATCCTGAATCTCCACCTTGGTGGGTGAAAGAGAATTTCCTCAGAATTGTAACCTTTTATCTTTTTCTTTGAGCAAGTAATTACACAACCTCCTTAATCTTCCTGTCTTATCAGATATATTTAGTTTTTTTATTTTCTTAAAACAGGATTAAAAAACACTTCTAATATAAAAAACACTGAAATACAATTGAAAAACAGTAATTAACAAACTAATACAATAAAACCTGCACTTTAACTTTACTTCTTTGTTGTTTCCTTGTGCTTCCTAATCGTGGAGATGCTTGATCTGTGAAACAAGAGAAAATACAGCTAAACATATGGATGCTTTTAGAGTCAATTTGACAGTTATTCCACAGAAATGCAAATTTTTCTCACATTTTGCAATCTGATGACGTTTTACTGCAATGCTCAAGCCAAGTGCTGAACAAAGAGGCAGTTGCACGTCAAGTTTAAGGGAAAAGTCAAGTTTGAGGGTACAAATGTCTCAAACAAATGTTTAAAGATTGTGAGTATGGAGGATGTCGAGTTACAAGGTACCACTGTATATATATATATTAGGGCTGTCAAACGATTAAATTTTTTAATCGCGATTAATCTCAGAATTTCATATAGTTAATCGCGATTAATCGCATTTAAAAAAATCTGTGTAAATGTTATAGAAAACAAGGATTTTTAAGTGAAATGTTACAATTAAAATGGTGAACACATTTTATGCTATATGTACTTATGTTAAAAACTGCTTGGACAAGAGAAAACTGTAAGGGAATTTTATTCACTCACATACTAGGCAGTAAATGTCAGATTGTAGGTTAAAATTTCTCCATCAGCAAACATTGTAGATCAGCGGTGCTTTAGGTGGGATAAGGCGTAGTTATTGTAACAGACTTTTCTGTGGTTGTATTGTGACAATGGTTTGATGGACGTTTCTACACGAAGTGAGTGTGTTTTGACCCTTTTGGGCTTCCATAGTTCATGGACTAACGTGCTTGACTCAGCTTTCCGGTATTTGGTACCGTAACAGAATAAGTTAAAAAAAAGTGTTCTGCTCCCGACAACTTGTGAATATAGCGTGTATTTATTTCTTTATTATGCAAGTGCATCCCTACAACGCTCGGTTACATTATGATAACAAACCGCAAATGAAAAACGGTGGCAAGTCTGACATTAAAACGTTTGTTCTACCAGTCAAGTCTCAACATGAATTATTGCGTTAACTTCGACAGCCCTAATATATATATATATATATATATATATATATATATATATATCAATTTTTTGGTTTAGTTGTCTATCCTGAATCTCCATCTTGTTCTGTAAAAGAGAATTTCCTCAGAATTTGTGAGCAAATAATTAGGTAATCTCGTTCATCTTCCTGTCTCATCAGATATACCTCCACCTGCCAGTGACATGAGAAGCGGCACATTAGCTTTTGCGCTGCTGTGCTGTTATTTCCTGTGGAGTGTAATGGTGCACAAAGCTTAATGTGACTTATTGTAATTAAAAAAAACAGTGAGAAATGTTATTAGTGGAGAAAACGTATGAGCAGCAATAATTAAGAGAGCTTTAGTGTTTCTGTGTCATTCTTTTAAAACATTAAGTCACATCAAGCTTCTTTTTTTAACAATAAGCAATTTGACTCTTTTGGGAAAGCTGATTCTTACAATTTCTCAGAACCCTGAGCTAAAAAACAAATTTAAAAGTGAAACAGGAGAAAAATACAGATAAACACAGATACATGTGGAGCTTTCAGAGTGAATTTGATGATAATTCCACACAAATGCAGATTTGTCTCATATTCGCACAAACATTGAACAAAACGTTGACTTTAAGGGTACAAGCTGTTGAAGTTAACGCGATAATAACGCATTAACGCGATCTCAATTTAACCCTTTTTTAAAAAATAGTGCCATTAACGCAAATTCTATTTGGCCCTGCGAGTCATCCGTAGTTCATGTTGAGACTTGACCGTGCACGGCATCTCTCATTAAGAGTAAAAGAGTAAGTGCGCAGTGGTGGAGCCAGACAATTTTCACAGGGGTGGCCAGACTGAGACCATTGCTCACACAGGGGTGGCACAGAGACTGATACCTTTCTTATGTGGTCACTCACTCATTTACCTACACAGGCAGTAAGTGCCATGTAGAATTACATCACGAAGACCCACATTGTTGGGAGAGCCCAAATGTATAATCATCCATACGGGCACAAACGACCTGAGGACAGAACAAGAGAGAGTCGGAGCGATGGTGTGCAGAGCTGCAAAGAGGACCGCTGAGACTTTCCCAAATACTAAAATTATAATATCTACTCTCCTACCAAGACGGGACTTTCACCCAGACACAATACAGAGAGTAAACACGGACATCACCAAAGGATGTGCACACATCTCTAACATTCACATCGCCCACCACACCAACATCTCGCTCCATCACCTGTACGACCACGTGCACCTGAACAAGTACAGCATCAAAGAATTAGCAAGAACTCTGAAAACTGCAGCACGGGGAATAAACGGAACCACACACACACCAGGACAGCGACCACATCAGAATCACAGGAGACCACCGACACACCCGTTTTCAACTGGACCTGCACAGCACTCCAGATCAGGACCTCGACGCCCTCCAATCCTTCCAACCCCTTCAAACCACCCAACCAGACCAGGACCAACCGGATCAGCACCTAGACGCCCTCCAGTTCTGCCAACACCAACGAACCACCAACCACAGAGAACCCCAGCAGCAACCCTGCAACGCCTCACGCACACCTCAGAAACGCAGCGCAGCTACGCTGAGGCCCTCAGAGGACCAGCGCAACAAAACGACATGGGTGAGATCAGACAATTATTACAGTACATCTGCAATAGACTAATCTAAAGTAAAACAATGGACAATAATAATAACCACATGTAACAAAATGTATATGCATATATACAGTTATATAAATATTTATATTTAAAGATAAACATAAGTATATACATATGTATAAACACAAAAAAAAACAAAAAACAAACAAAAAAAAAACATTCTTACAAAGTTTATCTCATCTTAAACACTACACACTTAAATCTTCACAATGTCACTTACCGTTAGCAATTGGAATATCCAAGGCCTGAGCTCCTCTGCCTTCGGATTAAAAAGCTTACACACTGACTTCCACACACACATTAAAAACCTTGACATCATCATCCTACAGGAAACATGGTGCAAGGCCGACATGGTCACTCACTGTCCCCGTGACTACAGAGAAATTATACTACCCTCCCAAAAACTTAGCACAGTGCGCCAAGGCAGAGATTCAGGAGGTCTTATAATCTGGTACAAATCACACCTACACACGCTAATAAACACCATGAAAATTGGAAAATTCCACATTTGGCTGAAAATAAACAAAACTATACTATCATCACAGAAGGATCTGTTTCTCTGTGCCATTTATATCCCTCCGTCAGAGTCTCCATACTACTCTGAAGACATGTTCTCAGAGCTGGAGAGAGAGACATGCCATTTCCAAGCCCAGGGAAACGTGCTCGTCTGTGGAGACCTGAACGCCAGAACAGGAACCCAACCTGATATTATAAATGAACAGGGAAACAGATTCATCAATAACAACCAAATTCATAATACCAATTCCACCCTAAACCACAGAAACAATTATGATCATGTTACTAACAAAAATGGTAAAGACCTCCTGCAGCTCTGTCGAACTTTAAGTCTGTACATCGTCAACGGTAGAACTCGAGGGGACTCATTAGGAAGGTACACGTTCTGCTCACCTCTTGGTAATAGTACAGTAGATTATGCAATAACAGATTTAGACCCTTTCTCTCTCAGTGCATTTACTGTTAAACCTCTAACCCCTCTGTCTGATCACAGCCAAATTACTGTGTTCATCAAAAAGACAGAAACTAACCCCACCACACACACACGGCCCAGTAAGCTGTACAACATCCCCAGATCCTACAGATGGGCCGAGAACAGCGCAGAGGAGTTCCAGAAAGCAATTAGCAGCACAGAAATCCAAACTAGCTTAGATAACTTTCTGGACACTGCGTACATTCACAGTAAAGAAGGAGTAAATCAGGCAGTTAAAAATATTAATCAGATCTTTAAAAATACAGCAAATAAAGCTCAATTAAAAATGAAATCTAAATCAAAACCTAAATCTACAAAAGATGACAGCTGGTTCGACAAAGACTGTCAAATGTTAAGAACAGAACTCCGTAAAATATCAAACCAAAAACACAGAGATCCAAACAACAGTAACACACGACTTCTTTACTGTGAAACCCTCAAACAATATAAACGTACACTCAGAACCAAAAAAGCTCAGTACACCCAAAAACAACTAACAATTATTGAACAATCAATCAACACACATCAATTCTGGGACAATTGGAACAAATTAAAACATAGAGAACAGGAAGAATTGGCCATTCAGGATGGGGATATCTGGACAACCCATTTCCAATCACTCTTTAAAAATATAGAATTAGATTCAAATCCTGAACAAATTCAAATTATTAGTAAGTTAGAGGAACTGGAACGGGCTGTTAAAAACCACCAGAATCCTCTAGACTCTCTCATTACTGAGCAGGAACTTAAAGACAACATTAAAAAACTAAAAACAAAGAAATCATCAGGACCTGACGGGATCCTGAATGAAATGATCAAACACAGCAGCTCCAAATTTCACCTGGCGATGTTAAAAGTCTTTAACCTGGTTCTGAGTGTCGGTTCCTTCCCTGAAATCTGGAATCAAGGTCTCATAACACCCATCTACAAAAGTGGAGATAAATTCGACCCTAATAATTACCGGGGCATCTGTGTGAGCAGTAACCTGGGGAAGTTATTCTGTAGTATAATTAACTCACGATTATTACACTTCCTTACCGAACACAACGTCCTGAGTAAAAGTCAGATTGGTTTCCTACCAAATTACCGCACTACCGATCATATTTACACCCTACACACCCTGATCGAAAAATATGTAGTTCAAAATAACTCTAAAATATTTGCATGTTTTATTGATTTAAAAAAAGCTTTTGATTCCATTTGGCACGAAGGATTGTTTTATAAAATGTTGGAGAGTGGTGTAGGGGGTAAAACATACGATCTTATTAAATCCATGTACACAGAAAACCAGTGCGGAATAAGAATCGGCAGTAAGAGAACACATCCCGTCTCTCAGGAGCGTGGAGTGAGACAGGGCTGCTGTTTAAGTCCAACTCTATTTAACATCTATATTAATGAATTGGCCTCCATGTTAGAGCACTCAGCCACGCCCGGTCTCACTCTACACGACTCAGAGATTAAACTCCTGCTATATGCAGATGATCTGGTCCTGCTGTCCCCCAGCGCCCAGGGTCTCCAGCACAAACTGGACCTGCTGCAGCAGTACTGTCAGACCTGGGCCCTGACAGTCAACCTCAAAAAGACCAAAATTATGACCTTCCAGAAAAGAGCCAGATCTCAGGGAACCAAACACACATATAAATTAGGACAGCATGAAATTGAGCACACTAAAGATTATACTTACCTCGGACTGAACATCAGTTCCACAGGAAACTTTAACCCGGCAGTAAATGAACTGAGAGAAAAAGCTCGCAGGGCCTTCTACGCCATAAAACGTCAAACATTCGTGGAAATTCCAGTTCGAATCTGGCTTAAAATTTTTGAATCAATAATTGAACCGATTGCTCTATATGGCAGTGAAGTTTGGGGTTCGCTTACACACCATCAATTCCATAATTGGGACAAACATCCATTAGAGACCCTGCACACAGAGTTCTGTAAAAGCATCCTAAAGGTGCACAGACACACCACGAACAATGCGTGCAGGGCAGAATTAGGCCGATTTCCACTAATTATAAACATACAGAGAAGAGCAATCAACTTCTGGAAACATCTAAATGAGAGCGACCCCCAAACTTATCATTATAAAGCCCTGAAACACCAAGAGCTGAGCAAACATACCAGTCCCCTAATCCAACTGGTCCTGAGTCACTGCACCCATACACCACTAACACACACAGACACCCTAATAACACACACAAACACATTACTAACACACGCCGCCACACCACTAACACACACTAACACAATAAAGACTCAGGAACAGAAGAAATCTGCAAACCCAATTAAAATAAACCAAATTACACA
The DNA here is from genome assembly GCF_030014385.1 of Trichomycterus rosablanca. NCBI lineage: Eukaryota > Metazoa > Chordata > Actinopteri > Siluriformes > Trichomycteridae > Trichomycterus > Trichomycterus rosablanca. The sequence continues at coordinate 31,465,859 of NC_085991.1, read as the reverse complement.
AAAACTCAGAACTAAATATCTGAATTATTGGGAAACTGAAACTAAAACTCAAAGTAAAATGCAGTGCTATTTGACCCTAAACAGACACTACAGTGCAGCAGATTATCTGAGCACAGTATCCGACCATAAATTAAGAAACACCCTGACGAGGTACAGACTGAGCGCACACGACCTGGCCGTGGAGACGGGGCGACACACCCGGTCCTGGCTGCCCCGGGAGGAGAGGTTGTGTCAGCACTGCACTCTCAGTACAGTAGAGACGGAGCTGCACTTCCTCACCCGGTGTACCAAGTACCACCACGTCCGCTCCCAATTCTTCCCTAAATTTAATAACATCATCCCCAACTTCACCTCCCTCCCAGACCCCGACAAACTGCCCCATCTACTGGGGGAGCACAGAGAGAGCTGCACACTAGCAGCACTCTATACACACACCTGCCACCAGGTGAGGGACAGTGGGTGACCATGTCCCATACACACACACACACACACACACACACACACGCACACACAAGCACACACACACACGCACAAACTGATTGTTTTACTACCTCATTATTGTAAATATTATACTTTTTATTGTTATTATTTTGCACTGTTTTTATTAATATTTTATTCTATTCTATATTTTTTGCACATGTAACTGTTCTGTATATTTTTGTTCTTTTTTTGCTCACAAAAAATATTTTTATTGTTTATATTTCCCTGTAACTTGCTTTGGCAATACGAATGTCCTTATTTGTCATGCCAATAAAGCTTCGTTTGAGTTTGAGTTGAGTTATGTTTTGTACTTAACCACGAAATACAAATGACACTAGTTATGTGGAGAACGAGTTGTCTTTATTGCTTAATCCACAACTTGGAGCATCACACTTAAACATAACACGCCGTTACCCGCTGGTCACCTGATACACATATCAGCTCATTGACGTACAACACACAGTGGTAACGTGATACGCAGATCACGTAATGATCTATATCACACGCATGATAATAATAAGCTTTTTTCTCTCTTAATTTTCCCTGACAAGTGAAAAGCCAAAATATAGCAACCTTAACATTATGAGGAAGAATTTCAAAGATATTCCTTTGCAATACTTTATCATTTCAAGAATATGATACAGACTGACCAACACTTAAGCCAAATCAGCAATGAAAATTGACTTTACTTTTAATAGCCTTCTGCAATGCTGGTGCTTCTTAAAACTGAATATTTTCTTTTAAACAGAAGTGTTATTTAAATGCTATTAAATTGTTTTCCAACAAAATCCGCCATATTTGGCGGATAACCGCGCAATCTGGCAACACTGGAACGCGTTATCATTATCGCGTTAACTTCGACAGCCCTAATAAAAACGTATTCTGATATCCAGTTAGCAGCGTAGGGTTTATATAGCAGCAGGTAGAATAAGGTGAGAATAAGGTGCAAAAACATTGCAATATTGTGCAAAGATGCAAGTAATATAGTCACTAGTATGAGTTGTCAGAACCCAGGGAACAAGACTGTGTTGATTGTGAATGAGTTTTTGTGTATGTTAGTGTATGTAGACCGATCAGCCATAACAATAACACCACCTCCTTTTAATCATTTGACAGCCCTAATATATATATATATAGCATATACAACCCCTGGCAAAAATTATGGAATCACCACTCTTGGAAGATGTTCTTTCAATTGTTTAATTTTGTAGAAAAAAAATAAATCACAGACATGCCACAAAACTATAATTTCTCAAACTGTCAACCCTCTGGCATTAAGAAACAATAAAAAAAGAAACAAATATAATAGTTGTGGTCAGTCACAATTGCTTTTTTTTAGATCAAGTAGAGGAAAAAAATATGGAATCACTCAAATCTGAGGAAAAAATTATGGAATCATTAGAAAACACTGCACCATAATTACTTTGTTGCACCACCTCTGGCTTTTATAATGGTTTAAACTCTCTGAGGCATGGAGTTAACTAATGACAAACAGTATTCTTCATCAATCTGCCTTCAACTGTCTCTTGCTGTTGCCAGATCAGCTTTGCAGGTTGGAACCTTGTCATTGACCATTTTCTTCAATTTCCACCAGAGATTTTCAAATGGATTGAGATCCGGACTATTTGCAGGCCATGCCATTGACATTATATGTTTTCTTGAAGGAAAGTTTTCACGTCCTTTGCCCTATGGCAAGATGCATTATCATCTTGAAAAATGAAGTCATCATCACCAAACATCCTTTCAACTGATGGAATAAGAAAAGCATCCAAAATTTCAATGTGGACTTTGGTATTTATTGAAGACCATCTCCCCTGTGCCTTTACCCGACATGCAGGCCCATATCATCAACAACTGTGGAAATTAACATGTTTTCTTTAGGCAGTTATCTTCATAAATTTCATTGGACAGACACCAAACAAAAGTTCCAGCATCATCACCTTGCCCAATGCAGATTCGCGATTCATCACTGAAGATCACTTTCATCCAGTCACCCACAGTCCACGATTGCTTTCCTTTAGCCTACTTTAACCTTGTTCTTTTCTTTTTAGGTGTTAATGATGGCTTATGTTTGGCTTTTCTGTATGTAAATGCCATTTCTTTTAGGTGATTTCTTACAGTTCAGTCACAGACATTGACTCCACTTTCCGGCCACTTGTTTCTCATTTGTTTTGTTGTGCATTTTCTGTTTTCAAGACATATTGCTTTAAGTTTTCTATCTTGATGCTTTGATGTCTTACTTGGTCTACGAGTATGCTTCCCTTTTACAACCTTCCCATTTTGTTTGTACTTGGTCCAGATTTTAAACACAGCTTACTGGGAACAACCAACATCTTTTGCGACATTCCACAATGATTTATCTTCTTGAAGGAGTTTTATAATCCTCTCATTTGTTTCAACTGACATATCTTGTGTTGGAACCATGATTCATGACAATCTGCTTTGTGCAACAGCTCTCCGAGGTGTAAGCACTCTTTTTAAACTGAAGAATAATTAGCAAATCTAATCTGCTGCAGATGTTTTGTTTTTAAACTGCAAATTACAGAGTGATTCCATAATTTTTTCCTCAAATTTGAGTGATTCCATATTTTTTTCCTCTACTTGATCTAGAAAAAGCAATTGTGACTGACCACAACTATTATATTTGTTTCTTTTTTTTATTGTTTCTTAATGCCAGAAGGTTGACATTTTGAAAAATGATAGTTTTGTGGCATGTCTGTGATTTATTTTTTTTCTACAAAATTAAACAATTGACAGAACATCTTCCAAGAGTGGTGATTCCATAATTTTTGCCAGGGGTTGTATATAGAGTACTCTTATGCTTGACTGGTTTAGTTGTTTATCCTGAATCTCCACCTTGGTGGGTGAAAGAGAATTTCCTCAGAATTGTAACCTTTTTCTTTGAGCAAGTAATTACACAACCTCCTTAATCTTCCTGTCTTATCAGATATATTTAGTTTTTTTTATTTTCTCAAAACAGGATTAAAAAACTTCTAATATAAAAAACACTGAAATACAATTGAAAAACAGTAATTAACAAACTAATACAATAAAACCTGCACTTTAACTTTACTTCTTTGTTGTTTCCTTGTGCTTCCTAATCGTGGAGATGCTTGATCTGTGAAACAAGAGAAAATACTGCTAAACATATGGATGCTTTTAGAGTCAATTTGACAGTTATTCCACAGAAATGCAAATTTGTCTCACATATTGCAATCTGATGACGTTTTACTGCAATTCTCAAGCCAAGTGCTGAACAAAGAGGCAGTTGCACGTCAAGTTTAAGGGAAAAGTCGAGTTTGAGGATACAAATGTCTCGAACAAATGTTTAAAGATTGTGAGTATGGAGGATGTCGAGTTACAAGGTACCACTGTATATATATATATATATATATATATATATATATAAATTTTTTGGTTTAGTTGTCTATCCTGAATCTCCATCTTGTTCTGTAAAAGAGAATTTCCTCAGAATTTGTGAGCAAATAATTAGGTAATCTTGTTCATCTTCCTGTCTCATCAGATATACCTCCACCTGCCAGTGACATGAGAAGCGGCACATTAGCTTTTGCGCTGCTGTGCTGTTATTTCCTGTGGAGTGTAATGGTGCACAAAGCTTAATGTGACTTATTGTAATTAAAAAAAACAGTGAGAAATTTTATTAGTGGAGAAAACGTATGAGCAGCAATAATTAAGAGAGCTTTAGTGTTTCTGTGTCATTCTTTTAAAACATTAAGTCACATCAAGCTTCTTTTTTTTAACAATAAGCAATTTGACTCTTTTGGGAAAGCTGATTCTTACAATTTCTCAGAACCCTGAGCTAAAAAACTAATTTAAAAGTGAAACAGGAGAAAAATACGGATAAACACAGATACATGTGGAGCTTTCAGAGTGAATTTGATGATAATTCCACACAAATGCAGATTTGTCTCATATTCGCACAAACATTGAACAAAACGTTGACTTTAAGGGTACAAGCTGTTGAAGTTATTTATTTATTTAGGTTTTAACGCCATGTTTAACACATTGGTGTCATTTAATGGCAGTAATAGGTATTATGTATCTGTCTTCATATTTTGGTCCATGTTATATGTTCATTTTTATTTTAATTTTTGCAAGGTATGTTAAAAGTCTTCTTGTGTTGTCGTGTGTGAGAGTCTCTTTGATGGTTTCTGGCATGTGTGCTTGTTCTCTTTCTTTAGTGTATTTTGGGCATTCTATCAAGATGTGTTTTATTGATATAGGTGTTTGGCAGGTTTCACAGGTTGGGGTGTTTTCTCCTTTCATCAGATGTTGGTGGGTTATTCTGGAGTGGCCGATTCGGCAACTCGTGTATATGACCTGGTCTATGCGTCGTCCCTGGTGGATTCTTGGCTTGGAGTTAACATTTGGGTGTATTTCATATAGTTTATTAGTGTGCTGGGCGTTCCATTCATTTTGCCATTTTCTTTTGATGTAGAGATTTATTGATGCTTTTAAGTCGGTTGATGGGATTTTTATGTTCATTGTATTTTGTCTTGTTTTTCCTCTAGCTACTTGGTCTGCTTTTTCATTTCCTGTAATTCCACTGTGTCCTGGTATCCAGCATAGTTGTATGTCATATTCTTGCTCAGTTAGAATGCTGATTGTCCATTGTATGTTATTAATGATAGGATGGTCTGATGTGTATGATTGTAGTGCTTTGAGGCATGATTTAGAGTCTGTGCAAATTAGTATTTTTTGCTTTTGTTCTTTTTCAGCGTATTTTAATGCCATAAGTATGGCGTGGGCTTCTGCACTGTAACTTGAGTATTGTTGGGGCAGTTTGTCTTTGTTTGTATATCAGTTTGCATATATGGCTGCTATGGTCTGGTCAGTAGTTTTGGATCCATCTGTATAGATTGCAAGGTGGAGTGGGTATTTTTCTTTAATTTTAAGAAAATCATTGATGTATATGTTTGGGTGTGTAGTTCCTTTCTTCTTTTCAGCAAGATCAAATATGATGTTTGGTTTTCTGATTTTCCACGGAGGTATGGTATTGTTGGGGCTCTGGGCCATTATATTTGAATTTAGCTTTAAGTCCTCAAGATATGGTTTGATTCGAGTCCCAAATGGTTGTATTTTATTTTGTCTGTTGTATCGAGTTGGAGGACGAGGTAGGTGTATGGTTCTATTTACTGGGTTTCTTGGGTTGCTCATGGTTCTGACTGTATATTGCAATGCTAGTTTAAGTTTTCTGAGTTCCAGTGAGGGCTCTTGTGCTTCTATGTATAGGCTTTGGATGGGAGAGGTGCGGTATGCTCCTAGGGCAATTCTGATCCCTAGGTGGTGTATTGTGTTAAGGCACTTGGTGTATGATTTTCTGGCTGATCCATATATAAAGCATCCATAATCCAGTTTTGTTCTGATTAGAGTTCTGTATATTCGTAGAAGTGTAGCATGATCTGCTCCCCATTTAGTACTGGATAGTACTTTTAGTATTCTTAGTTTTTTGAAAGACTTCTCTCTTAGTGCTTTGATGTGAGGAATGAAGGTCAGTTTGTGGTCTAGTGTTAGGCCCAGGTATTGTACAGTTTCTGTTATCTTTATGGGTTCTCCGTCTAAGAAAAGTTTTGGATCTGGGTGTAGTTTTCTGTTCTGGCAGAAGTGGATTCAAGTTGTTTTGCTTTTAGATACTTTAAAGCCATTTGTGTTTAACCATTTGTGTATTTTATTGATGCAGGGTTGAAGTTTGTGTTCTATTGTTGCCATGTCCTGATTCCTGTAGCCTATGCATAGATCATCCACATATAGACTGCAGAAGATGTAAGGTTGTATTTCCTTTGCAATTTTGCTAATTTTGAGGTTGAAGAGAGTTACAGAAAGAATGCATCCTTGGGGGACTCCCGTCTCTTGGATGTGTTCTTTAGAGAAAGTGTTGTTGACTCGGACTTTGAAATGTCTGTCCTTTAGAAAGTTTTTTATGAAGATTGGAAGTCTGCCTTTAAGTCCTATTTGTTGAAGGTCTTGTAATATTCCATATCTCCAGGTAGTAGCTGTTGAAGTTAACGCGATAACGCATTAACGAAAAATAGTGCCGTTAACGCAAATTCTATTTGGCCCTGCGAATCATCCGTAGTTCATGTTGAGACTTGACCGTGCACGGCATCTCTCATTAAGAGTAAAAGAGTAAGTGCGCAGTGGCGGAGCCAGACAATTTTCACAGGGGTGGCCAGACTGAGACCATTGCTCACACAGGGGTGGCACAGAAACTGATACCTTTCTTATGTGGTCACTAACTCATTTACCTATACAGGCAGTAAGTGCCATGTAGAATTACATCACGAAGACCCACATTGTTATGTTTTGTACTTAACCACGAAATACAAATGACACTAGTTATGTGGAGAACGAGTTGTCTTTATTGCTTAATCCACAACTTGGAGCATCACACTTAAACATAACACGCCGTTACCCGCTGGTCACCTGATACACATATCAGCTCATTGACGTACAACACACAGTGGTAACGTGATACGCAGATCACGTAATGATCTATATCACTTGCATGATAATAATAAGCTTTTTTCTCTCTTAATTTTCCCTGACAAGTGAAAAGCCAAAATATAGCAACCTTAACATTATGAGGAAGAATTTCAAAGATATTCCTTTGCAATACTTTATCATTTCAAGAATATGATACAGTCTGACCAACACTTAAGCCAAATCAGCAATGAAAATTGACTTTACTTTTAATAGCCTTCTGCAATGCTGGTGCTTCTTAAAACTGAATATTTTCTTTTAAACAGAAGTGTTATTTAAATGCTATTAAATTGTTTTCCAACAAAATCCGCCATATTTGGCGGATAACCGCGCAATCTGGCAACACTGGAACGCGTTATTATTATCGCGTTAACTTCGACAGCCCTAATAAAAACGTATTCTGATATCCAGTTAGCAGCGTAGGGTTTATATAGCAGCAGGTAGAATAAGGTGCAAAAACAATGCAATATTGTGCAAAGATGCAAGTAATATAGTCACTAGTATGAGTTGTCAGAACCCAGGGAACAAGACTGTGTTGATTGTGAATGAGTTTTTGTGTATGTTAGTGTATGTACACCGATCAGCCATAACAATAACACCACCTCCTTTTAATCATGTGACAGCCCTAATATATATATATATATATATAGCATATATATAGAGTACTCTGATGCTTGACTGGTTTAGTTGTTTATCCTGAATCTCCACCTTGGTGGGTGAAAGAGAATTTCCTCAGAATTGTAACCTTTTGTCTTTTTCTTTGAGCAAGTAATTACACAACCTCATTAATCTTCCTGTCTCATCAGATATATTTAGTTTTTTTATTTTCTTAAAACAGGATTAAAAAACACTTCTAATATAAAATATAATACAATAAAACCTGCACTTTAACTTTACTTCTTTGTTGTTTCCTTGTGCTTCCTAATCGTGGAGATGATTGATCTGTGAAACAAGAGAAAATACAGCTAAACATATGGATGCTTTTAGAGTCAATTTGACAGTTATTCCACAGAAATGCATATTTGTCTCACATTTTGCAATCTGATGACGTTTTACTGCAATGCTCAAGCCCAGAACAAAGAGGCAGTTGCACGTCAAGGTTAAGGGAAAAGTCGAGTTTGAGGGTACAAATGTCTCGAGCAAATGTTTAAAGATTTTGAGTATGGAGGATGTCGAGTTACAAGGTACCACTGTGTATATATATATATATATATGTGGTGGTGCTCCGGTACCTTTAAGTGTGCTGCAGCCGTGTCGCATCGTTGGTTACGTCATTACGCTGGCTCGTTGTTCGGCGTTAGCGATAGTCTTTAAATTCACGGTGCGGACACGACCAGTGGAGCAAGCTCGGGCTGTTTCACGCAGTTCCGCCTGGCCATCAGGATTGGTTTTGCTGTTATTGCTCGTTCGCGAGCGATCCTTTTGTGGAGGCAACGGTTGGTATTTTCACGTTTCTCTCTGGAGGTACGTTAATTTGCTTCTTTTTGGCGTTGAAATGCAAGCTAGCTGCCATTTGCTAATGCTAGCTTCTTGCATTGTTCTCAGGGAATTTCGTTCGGTGGCCTGCGTTCTGAAGTGGCTCCTTTGGGCTCTATCTGTGTTTTGCAGTGGTTTATTCAGTTCGCTTTCTCCCCGCGTTCTGGTATGTGGTTGCCCGGCAACGTATTTGTTTAGCATGGTTTTGGATTGCTTCGCGGCTAATGTTTCCCCCTTTCACGTAGGATCCATACTCGTGACTTTTGTCTCCGAGACCAGCTGGGTATTCGGGTTTGGTGTACATTAATATTGGACTTTAGGTAAGTAGTGCCACTGTTAATATTGCTGCTACTATGAGTAAGAGTAACTATTGATGGGCTCAGCTAATGTGGAAATATTCGTTTCCTTGCAGGCTGCCAGGTGCTCTCATCTTTCCTCTATTGGATTTATAACCAGCTTTGCATCGTCGGGCTCCACTCCGGCTGTTGTTCTGCTTTCATTGTGCTTTTATTATAGTATATTTCCACGCTGTTGCTTGTTTTGGATTGTGGCGGCATCCCACTGGGAGGGGCCGTGTGCCGCCATTTCAAACAGCAGCGTGTGTGGGTTAACTTTAATTAGTGTATGTGTGAGGGTGTGTGGGGTGGTAAGTGGGTATTAACCACTCGTTATCGAGTAGGTTGTTTTTGTGATTTGGTTTATTTTATTTTTTTTTGTTTGATGATTGATTTATTTAGTTATTTTCTGGGTTATGATTTCTTTGGTTGATTTTCTTTTTGATTTCTATATACATTCTGTGGGGCAGTGGTTGGGTTTTCAGGGCCTGTGTGGGCCTCACCTTTGTTCCTCACGACTTGCTGGGTTGGTACTGGTGCCTTGCTGTGCCCTCTTGGGGATGTGATATTTGCTTGGGGTGTATAGCTTACCGTGTGTGTGTGTGCTGTCACTGTTTTGTAAATTGCTCTACTGCTGGTCCCGTGGGCTCAGCTATTCCCGGCGGGTACTGTATAGTGTTAATCATATTTTCTGTTTTCTTTTCTCTTTCTCTTTGGCAGGATTGGGGACGATCAGTAGTGGGGGCCAACCCAGTGGTGGTGGGTATCCAGAGTTCACCTTTATGGTAGTGTAGCGTCACTTGGGTGTACAGTGCAGTGTAGATCACGTGTGGTCCTTTCAACCCACTCCGTAAGTACGGTCCTCCTGCTGGTAAGCCCTCTCTTGCCTTTCTTCTTTTATTATTTTGATTTTCTAGTATTGGTGTTTGTTCTGTATGTTTGGTATGTTGACGTGTTATTCTGGTGGGCTTACCTCTAACCATACCCGCAGTAGTGTGTAAATAAGTGAGTATATGTGTGTGTGGTTGGGTGTAACCATTTTAACAAAAGATTTAAGAATATATTGTGAATACGCTTGAAAGTAAATAAATATGTATACGATTAGAAATAGAACCCTGTCTCTGTCTTGATTGCACGGACTTGTTTGCTATTGGGCGGGTATCTTGTGAACTTTGGAAACCGTGATCAATTTGGGGCGTTTGTAATTATAAACTCTTTTCCCCTCGGGGGCCTATACCCCCCGGGGGTGGCGTTGTCGAAAGTACCTTCCGGGTTTCCGCCATCTATCACAAATATATATATATATATATATATATATATATATATATATATATATATATATATATATATATATATTTATATATATATATATATATATATATATATATATATTAGGGCTGTCGAAGTTAACGCGATAATAACGCATTAACGCAATCTCAATTTAACGAGATTTAAAAAAATAGTGCCGTTAACGCACTAATTACATTACGAGATTTTTTCACTTCTAAAACTAAAGCAATTCATTTTTCACCCACGGGAGACAGATTAAATTATTCTCACTGACCACGCTCACACGCACGTTTAATGTTATTTAGTTCCGTTTGACAAAAAAACCCTTAAAAATAGAGCTAACAGTGAAGATAAACCGGTTACAAAAGCAGCGACCGCTGTTTGTGTTCAATACTCTGTTCACAGTGTCGATACAAGTGATTCAAGAATCGATTCATTGTAAGCGCAGCGTAAGTTTCTTTTCTCAGTCATCTCTCCGTGTTTACTGTTATGATGAATGATGCGGTTGTAAATAAACACCAAATACTACAGAACATTGTGTGTGACTCGCTTACATTATAAAGCTGAGGCTTAATTATACTGGTTATTACCACAGAGCGGGAGTCGACTCAGAGTCGTTTACGATTTACCGAGGTGAACCACGAACGTGCTGATAGAATCGGCTCAGATGGGATCGGACTGTATTATCTTTTTAAAGTAAATATTTCAATCAGCAGAATCGCATCGCATGTATGATGTGCACAACGTTAATTACGTGCGTTTATTAATGAGCTTGTCAGAAGCTTTCTCAATGATGTCTGTGCGGTGGTTTTTTTTTTTACAATTAGTGATGGCAACCCAAGCAACTGTTCCACTGCACTATTTTACACTAAAAACTAAACTATTCCATAATGCTCCAGATTGCATCATTCTAAATAGGTATCGGCGAGTACAAAAATACATGTACTTGTACTCGGTTGGGAAAAAATGGTATCGATGCATCCCTAGTGAAAACACACTCACTTCGTGTAGAAACGTCCATCAAACCATCGTCACGATACAACCACAGAAAAGTCTGTTACAATAACTACGCATCTGACATTTATACGAAGTCAAGGTTCTCTGCTAGATAGTATTACTGCCTAGTATGTGAGTGAATAAAACTCCCTTACAGTTTTCTCTTGTCCCAGCAGTTTTTACCATCAGTACATTTAGCATAAAATATGTTCACCATTTTAATTGTAACATTTCACTTAAAATCCTTGTTTTCTATAACATTTACACAGATTTTTTTTAATGCGATTAATCGCGATTAACTATGTAAAATTCTGAGATTAATCGCGATTAAAAATTGTAATCGTTTGACAGTCCTAATATATATATATATATATATATATATATATTTTTTTTTTTGGTTTAGTTGTCTATCCTGAATCTCCATCTTGTTCTGTAAAAGAGAATTTCCTCAGAATTTGTGAGCAAATAATTAGGTAATCTTGTTCATCTTCCTGTCTCATCAGATATACCTCCACCTGCCAGTGACATGAGAAGCGGCACATTAGCTTTTGCGCTGCTGTGCTGTTATTTCCTGTGGAGTGTAATGGTGCACAAAGCTTAATGTGACTTATTGTAATTAAAAAAAACAGTGAGAAATGTTATTAGTGGAGAAAACATATGAGCAGCAATAATTAAGAGAGCTTTAGTGTTTCTGTGTCATTCTTTTAAAACATTGTCACATCAAGCTTCTTTTTTTAACAATAAGCAATTTGACTCTTTTGGGAAAGCTGATTCTTACAATTTCTCAGAACCCTGAGCTAAAAAACAAATTTAAAAGTGAAACAGGAGAAAAATACAGATGAACACAGATACATGTGGAGCTTTCAGAGTGAATTTGATGATAATTCCACACAAATGCAGATTTGTCTCATATTCGCACAAACATTGAACAAAACGTTGACTTTAAGGGTACAAGCTGTTGAAGTTAACGCGATAATAACGCATTAACGCGATCTCAATTTAACCCGATTAAAAAAAATAGTGCCGTTAACGCAAATTCTATTTGGCCCTGCGAATCATCCGTAGTTCATGTTGAGACTTGACCGTGCACGGCATCTCTCATTAAGAGTAAAAGAGTAAGTGCGCAGTGGCGGTGCCAGACAATTTTCACAGGGGTGGCCAGACTGAGACCATTGCTCACACAGGGGTGGCACAGAAACTGATACCTTTCTTATGTGGTCACTAACATATTTACCTATACAGGCAGTAAGTGCCATGTAGAATTACATCACGAAGACCCACATTGTTATGTTTTGTACTTAACCACGAAATACAAATGACACTAGTTATGTGGAGAACGAGTTGTCTTTATTGCTTAATCCACAACTTGGAGCATCACACTTAAACATAACACGCCGTTACCCGCTGGTCACCTGATACACATATCAGCTCATTGACGTACAACACACAGTGGTAACGTGATACGCAGATCACGTAATGATCTATATCACACGCATGATAATAATAAGCTTTTTTCTCTCTTAATTTTCCCTGACAAGTGAAAAGCCAAAATATAGCAACCTTAACATTATGAGGAAGAATTTCAAAGATATTCCTTTGCAATACTTTATCATTTCAAGAATATGATACAGACTGACCAACACTTAAGCCAAATCAGCAATGAAAATTGACTTTACTTTTAATAGCCTTCTGCAATGCTGGTGCTTCTTAAAACTGAATATTTTCTTTTAAACAGAAGTGTTATTTAAATGCTATTAAATTGTTTTCCAACAAAATCCGCCATATTTGGCGGATAACCGCGCAATCTGGCAACACTGGAACGCGTTATCATTATCGCGTTAACTTCGACAGCCCTAATAAAAACGTATTCTGATATCCAGTTAGCAGCGTAGGGTTTATATAGCAGCAGGTAGAATAAGGTGAGAATAAGGTGCAAAAACAATGCAATATTGTGCAAAGATGCAAGTAATATAGTCACTAGTATGAGTTGTCAGAACCCAGGGAACAAGACTGTGTTGATTGTGAATGAGTTTTTGTGTATGTTAGTGTATGTAGACCGATCAGCCATAACAATAACACCACCTCCTTTTAATCATTTGACAGCCCTAATATATATATATATAGCATATACAACCCCTGGCAAAAATTATGGAATCACCACTCTTGGAAGATGTTCTTTCAATTGTTTAATTTTGTAGAAAAAAAATAAATCACAGACATGCCACAAAACTATAATTTCTCAAACTGTCAACCCTCTGGCATTAAGAAACAATAAAAAAAGAAACAAATATAATAGTTGTGGTCAGTCACAATTGCTTTTTTTTAGATCAAGTAGAGGAAAAAAATATGGAATCACTCAAATCTGAGGAAAAAATTATGGAATCATTAGAAAACACTGCACCATAATTACTTTGTTGCACCACCTCTGGCTTTTATAATGGTTTAAACTCTCTGAGGCATGGAGTTAACTAATGACAAACAGTATTCTTCATCAATCTGCCTTCAACTGTCTCTTGCTGTTGCCAGATCAGCTTTGCAGGTTGGAACCTTGTCATTGACCATTTTCTTCAATTTCCACCAGAGATTTTCAAATGGATTGAGATCCGGACTATTTGCAGGCCATGCCATTGACATTATATGTTTTCTTGAAGGAAAGTTTTCACGTCCTTTGCCCTATGGCAAGATGCATTATCATCTTGAAAAATGAAGTCATCATCACCAAACATCCTTTCAACTGATGGAATAAGAAAAGCATCCAAAATTTCAATGTGGACTTTGGTATTTATTGAAGACCATCTCCCCTGTGCCTTTACCCGACATGCAGGCCCATATCATCAACAACTGTGGAAATTAACATGTTTTCTTTAGGCAGTTATCTTCATAAATTTCATTGGACAGACACCAAACAAAAGTTCCAGCATCATCACCTTGCCCAATGCAGATTCGCGATTCATCACTGAAGATCACTTTCATCCAGTCACCCACAGTCCACGATTGCTTTCCTTTAGCCTACTTTAACCTTGTTCTTTTCTTTTTAGGTGTTAATGATGGCTTATGTTTGGCTTTTCTGTATGTAAATGCCATTTCTTTTAGGTGATTTCTTACAGTTCAGTCACAGACATTGACTCCACTTTCCGGCCACTTGTTTCTCATTTGTTTTGTTGTGCATTTTCTGTTTTCAAGACATATTGCTTTAAGTTTTCTATCTTGATGCTTTGATGTCTTACTTGGTCTACGAGTATGCTTCCCTTTTACAACCTTCCCATTTTGTTTGTACTTGGTCCAGATTTTAAACACAGCTTACTGGGAACAACCAACATCTTTTGCGACATTCCACAATGATTTATCTTCTTGAAGGAGTTTTATAATCCTCTCATTTGTTTCAACTGACATATCTTGTGTTGGAACCATGATTCATGACAATCTGCTTTGTGCAACAGCTCTCCGAGGTGTAAGCACTCTTTTTAAACTGAAGAATAATTAGCAAATCTAATCTGCTGCAGATGTTTTGTTTTTAAACTGCAAATTACAGAGTGATTCCATAATTTTTTCCTCAAATTTGAGTGATTCCATATTTTTTTCCTCTACTTGATCTAGAAAAAGCAATTGTGACTGACCACAACTATTATATTTGTTTCTTTTTTTTATTGTTTCTTAATGCCAGAAGGTTGACATTTTGAAAAATGATAGTTTTGTGGCATGTCTGTGATTTATTTTTTTTCTACAAAATTAAACAATTGACAGAACATCTTCCAAGAGTGGTGATTCCATAATTTTTGCCAGGGGTTGTATATAGAGTACTCTTATGCTTGACTGGTTTAGTTGTTTATCCTGAATCTCCACCTTGGTGGGTGAAAGAGAATTTCCTCAGAATTGTAACCTTTTTCTTTGAGCAAGTAATTACACAACCTCCTTAATCTTCCTGTCTTATCAGATATATTTAGTTTTTTTTATTTTCTCAAAACAGGATTAAAAAACTTCTAATATAAAAAACACTGAAATACAATTGAAAAACAGTAATTAACAAACTAATACAATAAAACCTGCACTTTAACTTTACTTCTTTGTTGTTTCCTTGTGCTTCCTAATCGTGGAGATGCTTGATCTGTGAAACAAGAGAAAATACTGCTAAACATATGGATGCTTTTAGAGTCAATTTGACAGTTATTCCACAGAAATGCAAATTTGTCTCACATATTGCAATCTGATGACGTTTTACTGCAATTCTCAAGCCAAGTGCTGAACAAAGAGGCAGTTGCACGTCAAGTTTAAGGGAAAAGTCGAGTTTGAGGATACAAATGTCTCGAACAAATGTTTAAAGATTGTGAGTATGGAGGATGTCGAGTTACAAGGTACCACTGTATATATATATATATATATATATATATATATAAATTTTTTGGTTTAGTTGTCTATCCTGAATCTCCATCTTGTTCTGTAAAAGAGAATTTCCTCAGAATTTGTGAGCAAATAATTAGGTAATCTTGTTCATCTTCCTGTCTCATCAGATATACCTCCACCTGCCAGTGACATGAGAAGCGGCACATTAGCTTTTGCGCTGCTGTGCTGTTATTTCCTGTGGAGTGTAATGGTGCACAAAGCTTAATGTGACTTATTGTAATTAAAAAAAACAGTGAGAAATGTTATTAGTGGAGAAAACGTATGAGCAGCAATAATTAAGAGAGCTTTAGTGTTTCTGTGTCATTCTTTTAAAACATTAAGTCACATCAAGCTTCTTTTTTTTAACAATAAGCAATTTGACTCTTTTGGGAAAGCTGATTCTTACAATTTCTCAGAACCCTGAGCTAAAAAACTAATTTAAAAGTGAAACAGGAGAAAAATACGGATAAACACAGATACATGTGGAGCTTTCAGAGTGAATTTGATGATAATTCCACACAAATGCAGATTTGTCTCATATTCGCACAAACATTGAACAAAACGTTGACTTTAAGGGTACAAGCTGTTGAAGTTATTTATTTATTTAGGTTTTAACGCCATGTTTAACACATTGGTGTCATTTAATGGCAGTAATAGGTATTATGTATCTGTCTTCATATTTTGGTCCATGTTATATGTTCATTTTTATTTTAATTTTTGCAAGGTATGTTAAAAGTCTTCTTGTGTTGTCGTGTGTGAGAGTCTCTTTGATGGTTTCTGGCATGTGTGCTTGTTCTCTTTCTTTAGTGTATTTTGGGCATTCTATCAAGATGTGTTTTATTGATATAGGTGTTTGGCAGGTTTCACAGGTTGGGGTGTTTTCTCCTTTCATCAGATGTTGGTGGGTTATTCTGGAGTGGCCGATTCGGCAACTCGTGTATATGACCTGGTCTATGCGTCGTCCCTGGTGGATTCTTGGCTTGGAGTTAACATTTGGGTGTATTTCATATAGTTTATTAGTGTGCTGGGCGTTCCATTCATTTTGCCATTTTCTTTTGATGTAGAGATTTATTGATGCTTTTAAGTCGGTTGATGGGATTTTTATGTTCATTGTATTTTGTCTTGTTTTTCCTCTAGCTACTTGGTCTGCTTTTTCATTTCCTGTAATTCCACTGTGTCCTGGTATCCAGCATAGTTGTATGTCATATTCTTGCTCAGTTAGAATGCTGATTGTCCATTGTATGTTATTAATGATAGGATGGTCTGATGTGTATGATTGTAGTGCTTTGAGGCATGATTTAGAGTCTGTGCAAATTAGTATTTTTTGCTTTTGTTCTTTTTCAGCGTATTTTAATGCCATAAGTATGGCGTGGGCTTCTGCACTGTAACTTGAGTATTGTTGGGGCAGTTTGTCTTTGTTTGTATATCAGTTTGCATATATGGCTGCTATGGTCTGGTCAGTAGTTTTGGATCCATCTGTATAGATTGCAAGGTGGAGTGGGTATTTTTCTTTAATTTTAAGAAAATCATTGATGTATATGTTTGGGTGTGTAGTTCCTTTCTTCTTTTCAGCAAGATCAAATATGATGTTTGGTTTTCTGATTTTCCACGGAGGTATGGTATTGTTGGGGCTCTGGGCCATTATATTTGAATTTAGCTTTAAGTCCTCAAGATATGGTTTGATTCGAGTCCCAAATGGTTGTATTTTATTTTGTCTGTTGTATCGAGTTGGAGGACGAGGTAGGTGTATGGTTCTATTTACTGGGTTTCTTGGGTTGCTCATGGTTCTGACTGTATATTGCAATGCTAGTTTAAGTTTTCTGAGTTCCAGTGAGGGCTCTTGTGCTTCTATGTATAGGCTTTGGATGGGAGAGGTGCGGTATGCTCCTAGGGCAATTCTGATCCCTAGGTGGTGTATTGTGTTAAGGCACTTGGTGTATGATTTTCTGGCTGATCCATATATAAAGCATCCATAATCCAGTTTTGTTCTGATTAGAGTTCTGTATATTCGTAGAAGTGTAGCATGATCTGCTCCCCATTTAGTACTGGATAGTACTTTTAGTATTCTTAGTTTTTTGAAAGACTTCTCTCTTAGTGCTTTGATGTGAGGAATGAAGGTCAGTTTGTGGTCTAGTGTTAGGCCCAGGTATTGTACAGTTTCTGTTATCTTTATGGGTTCTCCGTCTAAGAAAAGTTTTGGATCTGGGTGTAGTTTTCTGTTCTGGCAGAAGTGGATTCAAGTTGTTTTGCTTTTAGATACTTTAAAGCCATTTGTGTTTAACCATTTGTGTATTTTATTGATGCAGGGTTGAAGTTTGTGTTCTATTGTTGCCATGTCCTGATTCCTGTAGCCTATGCATAGATCATCCACATATAGACTGCAGAAGATGTAAGGTTGTATTTCCTTTGCAATTTTGCTAATTTTGAGGTTGAAGAGAGTTACAGAAAGAATGCATCCTTGGGGGACTCCCGTCTCTTGGATGTGTTCTTTAGAGAAAGTGTTGTTGACTCGGACTTTGAAATGTCTGTCCTTTAGAAAGTTTTTTATGAAGATTGGAAGTCTGCCTTTAAGTCCTATTTGTTGAAGGTCTTGTAATATTCCATATCTCCAGGTAGTAGCTGTTGAAGTTAACGCGATAACGCATTAACGAAAAATAGTGCCGTTAACGCAAATTCTATTTGGCCCTGCGAATCATCCGTAGTTCATGTTGAGACTTGACCGTGCACGGCATCTCTCATTAAGAGTAAAAGAGTAAGTGCGCAGTGGCGGAGCCAGACAATTTTCACAGGGGTGGCCAGACTGAGACCATTGCTCACACAGGGGTGGCACAGAAACTGATACCTTTCTTATGTGGTCACTAACTCATTTACCTATACAGGCAGTAAGTGCCATGTAGAATTACATCACGAAGACCCACATTGTTATGTTTTGTACTTAACCACGAAATACAAATGACACTAGTTATGTGGAGAACGAGTTGTCTTTATTGCTTAATCCACAACTTGGAGCATCACACTTAAACATAACACGCCGTTACCCGCTGGTCACCTGATACACATATCAGCTCATTGACGTACAACACACAGTGGTAACGTGATACGCAGATCACGTAATGATCTATATCACTTGCATGATAATAATAAGCTTTTTTCTCTCTTAATTTTCCCTGACAAGTGAAAAGCCAAAATATAGCAACCTTAACATTATGAGGAAGAATTTCAAAGATATTCCTTTGCAATACTTTATCATTTCAAGAATATGATACAGTCTGACCAACACTTAAGCCAAATCAGCAATGAAAATTGACTTTACTTTTAATAGCCTTCTGCAATGCTGGTGCTTCTTAAAACTGAATATTTTCTTTTAAACAGAAGTGTTATTTAAATGCTATTAAATTGTTTTCCAACAAAATCCGCCATATTTGGCGGATAACCGCGCAATCTGGCAACACTGGAACGCGTTATTATTATCGCGTTAACTTCGACAGCCCTAATAAAAACGTATTCTGATATCCAGTTAGCAGCGTAGGGTTTATATAGCAGCAGGTAGAATAAGGTGCAAAAACAATGCAATATTGTGCAAAGATGCAAGTAATATAGTCACTAGTATGAGTTGTCAGAACCCAGGGAACAAGACTGTGTTGATTGTGAATGAGTTTTTGTGTATGTTAGTGTATGTACACCGATCAGCCATAACAATAACACCACCTCCTTTTAATCATGTGACAGCCCTAATATATATATATATATATATAGCATATATATAGAGTACTCTGATGCTTGACTGGTTTAGTTGTTTATCCTGAATCTCCACCTTGGTGGGTGAAAGAGAATTTCCTCAGAATTGTAACCTTTTGTCTTTTTCTTTGAGCAAGTAATTACACAACCTCATTAATCTTCCTGTCTCATCAGATATATTTAGTTTTTTTATTTTCTTAAAACAGGATTAAAAAACACTTCTAATATAAAATATAATACAATAAAACCTGCACTTTAACTTTACTTCTTTGTTGTTTCCTTGTGCTTCCTAATCGTGGAGATGATTGATCTGTGAAACAAGAGAAAATACAGCTAAACATATGGATGCTTTTAGAGTCAATTTGACAGTTATTCCACAGAAATGCATATTTGTCTCACATTTTGCAATCTGATGACGTTTTACTGCAATGCTCAAGCCCAGAACAAAGAGGCAGTTGCACGTCAAGGTTAAGGGAAAAGTCGAGTTTGAGGGTACAAATGTCTCGAGCAAATGTTTAAAGATTTTGAGTATGGAGGATGTCGAGTTACAAGGTACCACTGTGTATATATATATATATATATATATATATATATATATATATATATATATATATATATATATATATATATATATATATATATATATATATATATATATATATATATATATATATATATATATATTAGGGCTGTCGAAGTTAACGCGATAATAACGCATTAACGCAATCTCAATTTAACGAGATTTAAAAAAATAGTGCCGTTAACGCACTAATTACATTACGAGATTTTTTCACTTCTAAAACTAAAGCAATTCATTTTTCACCCACGGGAGACAGATTAAATTATTCTCACTGACCACGCTCACACGCACGTTTAATGTTATTTAGTTCCGTTTGACAAAAAAACCCTTAAAAATAGAGCTAACAGTGAAGATAAACCGGTTACAAAAGCAGCGACCGCTGTTTGTGTTCAATACTCTGTTCACAGTGTCGATACAAGTGATTCAAGAATCGATTCATTGTAAGCGCAGCGTAAGTTTCTTTTCTCAGTCATCTCTCCGTGTTTACTGTTATGATGAATGATGCGGTTGTAAATAAACACCAAATACTACAGAACATTGTGTGTGACTCGCTTACATTATAAAGCTGAGGCTTAATTATACTGGTTATTACCACAGAGCGGGAGTCGACTCAGAGTCGTTTACGATTTACCGAGGTGAACCACGAACGTGCTGATAGAATCGGCTCAGATGGGATCGGACTGTATTATCTTTTTAAAGTAAATATTTCAATCAGCAGAATCGCATCGCATGTATGATGTGCACAACGTTAATTACGTGCGTTTATTAATGAGCTTGTCAGAAGCTTTCTCAATGATGTCTGTGCGGTGTTTTTTTTTTTACAATTAGTGATGGCAACCCAAGCAACTGTTCCACTGCACTATTTTACACTAAAAACTAAACTATTCCATAATGCTCCAGATTGCATCATTCTAAATAGGTATCGGCGAGTACAAAAATACATGTACTTGTACTCGGTTGGGAAAAAATGGTATCGATGCATCCCTAGTGAAAACACACTCACTTCGTGTAGAAACGTCCATCAAACCATCGTCACGATACAACCACAGAAAAGTCTGTTACAATAACTACGCATCTGACATTTATACGAAGTCAAGGTTCTCTGCTAGATAGTATTACTGCCTAGTATGTGAGTGAATAAAACTCCCTTACAGTTTTCTCTTGTCCCAGCAGTTTTTACCATCAGTACATTTAGCATAAAATATGTTCACCATTTTAATTGTAACATTTCACTTAAAATCCTTGTTTTCTATAACATTTACACAGATTTTTTTTAATGCGATTAATCGCGATTAACTATGTAAAATTCTGAGATTAATCGCGATTAAAAATTGTAATCGTTTGACAGTCCTAATATATATATATATATATATATATATATTTTTTTTTGGTTTAGTTGTCTATCCTGAATCTCCATCTTGTTCTGTAAAAGAGAATTTCCTCAGAATTTGTGAGCAAATAATTAGGTAATCTTGTTCATCTTCCTGTCTCATCAGATATACCTCCACCTGCCAGTGACATGAGAAGCGGCACATTAGCTTTTGCGCTGCTGTGCTGTTATTTCCTGTGGAGTGTAATGGTGCACAAAGCTTAATGTGACTTATTGTAATTAAAAAAAACAGTGAGAAATGTTATTAGTGGAGAAAACGTATGAGCAGCAATAATTAAGAGAGCTTTAGTGTTTCTGTGTCATTCTTTTAAAACATTGTCACATCAAGCTTCTTTTTTTAACAATAAGCAATTTGACTCTTTTGGGAAAGCTGATTCTTACAATTTCTCAGAACCCTGAGCTAAAAAACAAATTTAAAAGTGAAACAGGAGAAAAATACAGATGAACACAGATACATGTGGAGCTTTCAGAGTGAATTTGATGATAATTCCACACAAATGCAGATTTGTCTCATATTCGCACAAACATTGAACAAAACGTTGACTTTAAGGGTACAAGCTGTTGAAGTTAACGCGATAATAACGCATTAACGCGATCTCAATTTAACCCGATTAAAAAAAATAGTGCCGTTAACGCAAATTCTATTTGGCCCTGCGAATCATCCGTAGTTCATGTTGAGACTTGACCGTGCACGGCATCTCTCATTAAGAGTAAAAGAGTAAGTGCGCAGTGGCGGTGCCAGACAATTTTCACAGGGGTGGCCAGACTGAGACCATTGCTCACACAGGGGTGGCACAGAAACTGATACCTTTCTTATGTGGTCACTAACATATTTACCTATACAGGCAGTAAGTGCCATGTAGAATTACATCACGAAGACCCACATTGTTATGTTTTGTACTTAACCACGAAATACAAATGACACTAGTTATGTGGAGAACGAGTTGTCTTTATTGCTTAATCCACAACTTGGAGCATCACACTTAAACATAACACGCCGTTACCCGCTGGTCACCTGATACACATATCAGCTCATTGACGTACAACACACAGTGGTAACGTGATACGCAGATCACGTAATGATCTATATCACACGCATGATAATAATAAGCTTTTTTCTCTCTTAATTTTCCCTGACAAGTGAAAAGCCAAAATATAGCAACCTTAACATTATGAGGAAGAATTTCAAAGATATTCCTTTGCAATACTTTATCATTTCAAGAATATGATACAGACTGACCAACACTTAAGCCAAATCAGCAATGAAAATTGACTTTACTTTTAATAGCCTTCTGCAATGCTGGTGCTTCTTAAAACTGAATATTTTCTTTTAAACAGAAGTGTTATTTAAATGCTATTAAATTGTTTTCCAACAAAATCCGCCATATTTGGCAGATAACCGCGCAATCTGGCAACACTGGAACGCGTTATCATTATCGCGTTAACTTCGACAGCCCTAATAAAAACGTATTCTGATATCCAGTTAGCAGCGTAGGGTTTATATAGCAGCAGGTAGAATAAGGTGAGAATAAGGTGCAAAAACAATGCAATATTGTGCAAAGATGCAAGTAATATAGTCACTAGTATGAGTTGTCAGAACCCAGGGAACAAGACTGTGTTGATTGTGAATGAGTTTTTGTGTATGTTAGTGTATGTAGACCGATCAGCCATAACAATAACACCACCTCCTTTTAATCATTTGACAGCCCTAATATATATATATATAGCATATACAACCCCTGGCAAAAATTATGGAATCACCACTCTTGGAAGATGTTCTTTCAATTGTTTAATTTTGTAGAAAAAAAATAAATCACAGACATGCCACAAAACTATAATTTCTCAAACTGTCAACCCTCTGGCATTAAGAAACAATAAAAAAAGAAACAAATATAATAGTTGTGGTCAGTCACAATTGCTTTTTTTTAGATCAAGTAGAGGAAAAAAATATGGAATCACTCAAATCTGAGGAAAAAATTATGGAATCATTAGAAAACACTGCACCATAATTACTTTGTTGCACCACCTCTGGCTTTTATAATGGTTTAAACTCTCTGAGGCATGGAGTTAACTAATGACAAACAGTATTCTTCATCAATCTGCCTTCAACTGTCTCTTGCTGTTGCCAGATCAGCTTTGCAGGTTGGAACCTTGTCATTGACCATTTTCTTCAATTTCCACCAGAGATTTTCAAATGGATTGAGATCCGGACTATTTGCAGGCCATGCCATTGACATTATATGTTTTCTTGAAGGAAAGTTTTCACGTCCTTTGCCCTATGGCAAGATGCATTATCATCTTGAAAAATGAAGTCATCATCACCAAACATCCTTTCAACTGATGGAATAAGAAAAGCATCCAAAATTTCAATGTGGACTTTGGTATTTATTGAAGACCATCTCCCCTGTGCCTTTACCCGACATGCAGGCCCATATCATCAACAACTGTGGAAATTAACATGTTTTCTTTAGGCAGTTATCTTCATAAATTTCATTGGACAGACACCAAACAAAAGTTCCAGCATCATCACCTTGCCCAATGCAGATTCGCGATTCATCACTGAAGATCACTTTCATCCAGTCACCCACAGTCCACGATTGCTTTCCTTTAGCCTACTTTAACCTTGTTCTTTTCTTTTTAGGTGTTAATGATGGCTTATGTTTGGCTTTTCTGTATGTAAATGCCATTTCTTTTAGGTGATTTCTTACAGTTCAGTCACAGACATTGACTCCACTTTCCGGCCACTTGTTTCTCATTTGTTTTGTTGTGCATTTTCTGTTTTCAAGACATATTGCTTTAAGTTTTCTATCTTGATGCTTTGATGTCTTACTTGGTCTACGAGTATGCTTCCCTTTTACAACCTTCCCATTTTGTTTGTACTTGGTCCAGATTTTAAACACAGCTTACTGGGAACAACCAACATCTTTTGCGACATTCCACAATGATTTATCTTCTTGAAGGAGTTTTATAATCCTCTCATTTGTTTCAACTGACATATCTTGTGTTGGAACCATGATTCATGACAATCTGCTTTGTGCAACAGCTCTCCGAGGTGTAAGCACTCTTTTTAAACTGAAGAATAATTAGCAAATCTAATCTGCTGCAGATGTTTTGTTTTTAAACTGCAAATTACAGAGTGATTCCATAATTTTTTCCTCAAATTTGAGTGATTCCATATTTTTTTCCTCTACTTGATCTAGAAAAAGCAATTGTGACTGACCACAACTATTATATTTGTTTCTTTTTTTTATTGTTTCTTAATGCCAGAAGGTTGACATTTTGAAAAATGATAGTTTTGTGGCATGTCTGTGATTTATTTTTTTTCTACAAAATTAAACAATTGACAGAACATCTTCCAAGAGTGGTGATTCCATAATTTTTGCCAGGGGTTGTATATAGAGTACTCTTATGCTTGACTGGTTTAGTTGTTTATCCTGAATCTCCACCTTGGTGGGTGAAAGAGAATTTCCTCAGAATTGTAACCTTTTTCTTTGAGCAAGTAATTACACAACCTCCTTAATCTTCCTGTCTTATCAGATATATTTAGTTTTTTTTATTTTCTCAAAACAGGATTAAAAAACTTCTAATATAAAAAACACTGAAATACAATTGAAAAACAGTAATTAACAAACTAATACAATAAAACCTGCACTTTAACTTTACTTCTTTGTTGTTTCCTTGTGCTTCCTAATCGTGGAGATGCTTGATCTGTGAAACAAGAGAAAATACTGCTAAACATATGGATGCTTTTAGAGTCAATTTGACAGTTATTCCACAGAAATGCAAATTTGTCTCACATATTGCAATCTGATGACGTTTTACTGCAATTCTCAAGCCAAGTGCTGAACAAAGAGGCAGTTGCACGTCAAGTTTAAGGGAAAAGTCGAGTTTGAGGATACAAATGTCTCGAACAAATGTTTAAAGATTGTGAGTATGGAGGATGTCGAGTTACAAGGTACCACTGTATATATATATATATATATATATATATATATAAATTTTTTGGTTTAGTTGTCTATCCTGAATCTCCATCTTGTTCTGTAAAAGAGAATTTCCTCAGAATTTGTGAGCAAATAATTAGGTAATCTTGTTCATCTTCCTGTCTCATCAGATATACCTCCACCTGCCAGTGACATGAGAAGCGGCACATTAGCTTTTGCGCTGCTGTGCTGTTATTTCCTGTGGAGTGTAATGGTGCACAAAGCTTAATGTGACTTATTGTAATTAAAAAAAACAGTGAGAAATGTTATTAGTGGAGAAAACGTATGAGCAGCAATAATTAAGAGAGCTTTAGTGTTTCTGTGTCATTCTTTTAAAACATTAAGTCACATCAAGCTTCTTTTTTTTAACAATAAGCAATTTGACTCTTTTGGGAAAGCTGATTCTTACAATTTCTCAGAACCCTGAGCTAAAAAACTAATTTAAAAGTGAAACAGGAGAAAAATACGGATAAACACAGATACATGTGGAGCTTTCAGAGTGAATTTGATGATAATTCCACACAAATGCAGATTTGTCTCATATTCGCACAAACATTGAACAAAACGTTGACTTTAAGGGTACAAGCTGTTGAAGTTATTTATTTATTTAGGTTTTAACGCCATGTTTAACACATTGGTGTCATTTAATGGCAGTAATAGGTATTATGTATCTGTCTTCATATTTTGGTCCATGTTATATGTTCATTTTTATTTTAATTTTTGCAAGGTATGTTAAAAGTCTTCTTGTGTTGTCGTGTGTGAGAGTCTCTTTGATGGTTTCTGGCATGTGTGCTTGTTCTCTTTCTTTAGTGTATTTTGGGCATTCTATCAAGATGTGTTTTATTGATATAGGTGTTTGGCAGGTTTCACAGGTTGGGGTGTTTTCTCCTTTCATCAGATGTTGGTGGGTTATTCTGGAGTGGCCGATTCGGCAACTCGTGTATATGACCTGGTCTATGCGTCGTCCCTGGTGGATTCTTGGCTTGGAGTTAACATTTGGGTGTATTTCATATAGTTTATTAGTGTGCTGGGCGTTCCATTCATTTTGCCATTTTCTTTTGATGTAGAGATTTATTGATGCTTTTAAGTCGGTTGATGGGATTTTTATGTTCATTGTATTTTGTCTTGTTTTTCCTCTAGCTACTTGGTCTGCTTTTTCATTTCCTGTAATTCCACTGTGTCCTGGTATCCAGCATAGTTGTATGTCATATTCTTGCTCAGTTAGAATGCTGATTGTCCATTGTATGTTATTAATGATAGGATGGTCTGATGTGTATGATTGTAGTGCTTTGAGGCATGATTTAGAGTCTGTGCAAATTAGTATTTTTTGCTTTTGTTCTTTTTCAGCGTATTTTAATGCCATAAGTATGGCGTGGGCTTCTGCACTGTAACTTGAGTATTGTTGGGGCAGTTTGTCTTTGTTTGTATATCAGTTTGCATATATGGCTGCTATGGTCTGGTCAGTAGTTTTGGATCCATCTGTATAGATTGCAAGGTGGAGTGGGTATTTTTCTTTAATTTTAAGAAAATCATTGATGTATATGTTTGGGTGTGTAGTTCCTTTCTTCTTTTCAGCAAGATCAAATATGATGTTTGGTTTTCTGATTTTCCACGGAGGTATGGTATTGTTGGGGCTCTGGGCCATTATATTTGAATTTAGCTTTAAGTCCTCAAGATATGGTTTGATTCGAGTCCCAAATGGTTGTATTTTATTTTGTCTGTTGTATCGAGTTGGAGGACGAGGTAGGTGTATGGTTCTATTTACTGGGTTTCTTGGGTTGCTCATGGTTCTGACTGTATATTGCAATGCTAGTTTAAGTTTTCTGAGTTCCAGTGAGGGCTCTTGTGCTTCTATGTATAGGCTTTGGATGGGAGAGGTGCGGTATGCTCCTAGGGCAATTCTGATCCCTAGGTGGTGTATTGTGTTAAGGCACTTGGTGTATGATTTTCTGGCTGATCCATATATAAAGCATCCATAATCCAGTTTTGTTCTGATTAGAGTTCTGTATATTCGTAGAAGTGTAGCATGATCTGCTCCCCATTTAGTACTGGATAGTACTTTTAGTATTCTTAGTTTTTTGAAAGACTTCTCTCTTAGTGCTTTGATGTGAGGAATGAAGGTCAGTTTGTGGTCTAGTGTTAGGCCCAGGTATTGTACAGTTTCTGTTATCTTTATGGGTTCTCCGTCTAAGAAAAGTTTTGGATCTGGGTGTAGTTTTCTGTTCTGGCAGAAGTGGATTCAAGTTGTTTTGCTTTTAGATACTTTAAAGCCATTTGTGTTTAACCATTTGTGTATTTTATTGATGCAGGGTTGAAGTTTGTGTTCTATTGTTGCCATGTCCTGATTCCTGTAGCCTATGCATAGATCATCCACATATAGACTGCAGAAGATGTAAGGTTGTATTTCCTTTGCAATTTTGCTAATTTTGAGGTTGAAGAGAGTTACAGAAAGAATGCATCCTTGGGGGACTCCCGTCTCTTGGATGTGTTCTTTAGAGAAAGTGTTGTTGACTCGGACTTTGAAATGTCTGTCCTTTAGAAAGTTTTTTATGAAGATTGGAAGTCTGCCTTTAAGTCCTATTTGTTGAAGGTCTTGTAATATTCCATATCTCCAGGTAGTAGCTGTTGAAGTTAACGCGATAACGCATTAACGAAAAATAGTGCCGTTAACGCAAATTCTATTTGGCCCTGCGAATCATCCGTAGTTCATGTTGAGACTTGACCGTGCACGGCATCTCTCATTAAGAGTAAAAGAGTAAGTGCGCAGTGGCGGAGCCAGACAATTTTCACAGGGGTGGCCAGACTGAGACCATTGCTCACACAGGGGTGGCACAGAAACTGATACCTTTCTTATGTGGTCACTAACTCATTTACCTATACAGGCAGTAAGTGCCATGTAGAATTACATCACGAAGACCCACATTGTTATGTTTTGTACTTAACCACGAAATACAAATGACACTAGTTATGTGGAGAACGAGTTGTCTTTATTGCTTAATCCACAA
The DNA here is from genome assembly GCF_030014385.1 of Trichomycterus rosablanca. Classification (NCBI taxonomy): domain Eukaryota; kingdom Metazoa; phylum Chordata; class Actinopteri; order Siluriformes; family Trichomycteridae; genus Trichomycterus; species Trichomycterus rosablanca. The sequence continues at coordinate 31,437,708 of NC_085991.1, read as the reverse complement.
CTTGGAGCATCACACTTAAACATAACACGCCGTTACCCGCTGGTCACCTGATACACATATCAGCTCATTGACGTACAACACACAGTGGTAACGTGATACGCAGATCACGTAATGATCTATATCACTTGCATGATAATAATAAGCTTTTTTCTCTCTTAATTTTCCCTGACAAGTGAAAAGCCAAAATATAGCAACCTTAACATTATGAGGAAGAATTTCAAAGATATTCCTTTGCAATACTTTATCATTTCAAGAATATGATACAGTCTGACCAACACTTAAGCCAAATCAGCAATGAAAATTGACTTTACTTTTAATAGCCTTCTGCAATGCTGGTGCTTCTTAAAACTGAATATTTTCTTTTAAACAGAAGTGTTATTTAAATGCTATTAAATTGTTTTCCAACAAAATCCGCCATATTTGGCGGATAACCGCGCAATCTGGCAACACTGGAACGCGTTATTATTATCGCGTTAACTTCGACAGCCCTAATAAAAACGTATTCTGATATCCAGTTAGCAGCGTAGGGTTTATATAGCAGCAGGTAGAATAAGGTGCAAAAACAATGCAATATTGTGCAAAGATGCAAGTAATATAGTCACTAGTATGAGTTGTCAGAACCCAGGGAACAAGACTGTGTTGATTGTGAATGAGTTTTTGTGTATGTTAGTGTATGTACACCGATCAGCCATAACAATAACACCACCTCCTTTTAATCATGTGACAGCCCTAATATATATATATATATATATAGCATATATATAGAGTACTCTGATGCTTGACTGGTTTAGTTGTTTATCCTGAATCTCCACCTTGGTGGGTGAAAGAGAATTTCCTCAGAATTGTAACCTTTTGTCTTTTTCTTTGAGCAAGTAATTACACAACCTCATTAATCTTCCTGTCTCATCAGATATATTTAGTTTTTTTATTTTCTTAAAACAGGATTAAAAAACACTTCTAATATAAAATATAATACAATAAAACCTGCACTTTAACTTTACTTCTTTGTTGTTTCCTTGTGCTTCCTAATCGTGGAGATGATTGATCTGTGAAACAAGAGAAAATACAGCTAAACATATGGATGCTTTTAGAGTCAATTTGACAGTTATTCCACAGAAATGCATATTTGTCTCACATTTTGCAATCTGATGACGTTTTACTGCAATGCTCAAGCTAAGAACAAAGAGGCAGTTGCACGTCAAGGTTAAGGGAAAAGTCGAGTTTGAGGGTACAAATGTCTCGAGCAAATGTTTAAAGATTTTGAGTATGGAGGATGTCGAGTTACAAGGTACCACTGTGTATATATATATATATATATATATATATATATATATATATATATATATATATATATATATATATATATATATATATATATATATATATATATATATATATATATATATATATATATATATTAGGGCTGTCGAAGTTAACGCGATAATAACGCATTAACGCAATCTCAATTTAACGAGATTTAAAAAAATAGTGCCGTTAACGCACTAATTACATTACGAGATTTTTTCACTTCTAAAACTAAAGCAATTCATTTTTCACCCACGGGAGACAGATTAAATTATTCTCACTGACCACGCTCACACGCACGTTTAATGTTATTTAGTTCCGTTTGACAAAAAAACCCTTAAAAATAGAGCTAACAGTGAAGATAAACCGGTTACAAAAGCAGCGACCGCTGTTTGTGTTCAATACTCTGTTCACAGTGTCGATACAAGTGATTCAAGAATCGATTCATTGTAAGCGCAGCGTAAGTTTCTTTTCTCAGTCATCTCTCCGTGTTTACTGTTATGATGAATGATGCGGTTGTAAATAAACACCAAATACTACAGAACATTGTGTGTGACTCGCTTACATTATAAAGCTGAGGCTTAATTATACTGGTTATTACCACAGAGCGGGAGTCGACTCAGAGTCGTTTACGATTTACCGAGGTGAACCACGAACGTGCTGATAGAATCGGCTCAGATGGGATCGGACTGTATTATCTTTTTAAAGTAAATATTTCAATCAGCAGAATCGCATCGCATGTATGATGTGCACAACGTTAATTACGTGCGTTTATTAATGAGCTTGTCAGAAGCTTTCTCAATGATGTCTGTGCGGTGTTTTTTTTTTTACAATTAGTGATGGCAACCCAAGCAACTGTTCCACTGCACTATTTTACACTAAAAACTAAACTATTCCATAATGCTCCAGATTGCATCATTCTAAATAGGTATCGGCGAGTACAAAAATACATGTACTTGTACTCGGTTGGGAAAAAATGGTATCGATGCATCCCTAGTGAAAACACACTCACTTCGTGTAGAAACGTCCATCAAACCATCGTCACGATACAACCACAGAAAAGTCTGTTACAATAACTACGCATCTGACATTTATACGAAGTCAAGGTTCTCTGCTAGATAGTATTACTGCCTAGTATGTGAGTGAATAAAACTCCCTTACAGTTTTCTCTTGTCCCAGCAGTTTTTACCATCAGTACATTTAGCATAAAATATGTTCACCATTTTAATTGTAACATTTCACTTAAAATCCTTGTTTTCTATAACATTTACACAGATTTTTTTTAATGCGATTAATCGCGATTAACTATGTAAAATTCTGAGATTAATCGCGATTAAAAATTGTAATCGTTTGACAGTCCTAATATATATATATATATATATATATATATTTTTTTTTGGTTTAGTTGTCTATCCTGAATCTCCATCTTGTTCTGTAAAAGAGAATTTCCTCAGAATTTGTGAGCAAATAATTAGGTAATCTTGTTCATCTTCCTGTCTCATCAGATATACCTCCACCTGCCAGTGACATGAGAAGCGGCACATTAGCTTTTGCGCTGCTGTGCTGTTATTTCCTGTGGAGTGTAATGGTGCACAAAGCTTAATGTGACTTATTGTAATTAAAAAAAACAGTGAGAAATGTTATTAGTGGAGAAAACGTATGAGCAGCAATAATTAAGAGAGCTTTAGTGTTTCTGTGTCATTCTTTTAAAACATTGTCACATCAAGCTTCTTTTTTTAACAATAAGCAATTTGACTCTTTTGGGAAAGCTGATTCTTACAATTTCTCAGAACCCTGAGCTAAAAAACAAATTTAAAAGTGAAACAGGAGAAAAATACAGATGAACACAGATACATGTGGAGCTTTCAGAGTGAATTTGATGATAATTCCACACAAATGCAGATTTGTCTCATATTCGCACAAACATTGAACAAAACGTTGACTTTAAGGGTACAAGCTGTTGAAGTTAACGCGATAATAACGCATTAACGCGATCTCAATTTAACCCGATTAAAAAAAATAGTGCCGTTAACGCAAATTCTATTTGGCCCTGCGAATCATCCGTAGTTCATGTTGAGACTTGACCGTGCACGGCATCTCTCATTAAGAGTAAAAGAGTAAGTGCGCAGTGGCGGTGCCAGACAATTTTCACAGGGGTGGCCAGACTGAGACCATTGCTCACACAGGGGTGGCACAGAAACTGATACCTTTCTTATGTGGTCACTAACATATTTACCTATACAGGCAGTAAGTGCCATGTAGAATTACATCACGAAGACCCACATTGTTATGTTTTGTACTTAACCACGAAATACAAATGACACTAGTTATGTGGAGAACGAGTTGTCTTTATTGCTTAATCCACAACTTGGAGCATCACACTTAAACATAACACGCCGTTACCCGCTGGTCACCTGATACACATATCAGCTCATTGACGTACAACACACAGTGGTAACGTGATACGCAGATCACGTAATGATCTATATCACACGCATGATAATAATAAGCTTTTTTCTCTCTTAATTTTCCCTGACAAGTGAAAAGCCAAAATATAGCAACCTTAACATTATGAGGAAGAATTTCAAAGATATTCCTTTGCAATACTTTATCATTTCAAGAATATGATACAGACTGACCAACACTTAAGCCAAATCAGCAATGAAAATTGACTTTACTTTTAATAGCCTTCTGCAATGCTGGTGCTTCTTAAAACTGAATATTTTCTTTTAAACAGAAGTGTTATTTAAATGCTATTAAATTGTTTTCCAACAAAATCCGCCATATTTGGCAGATAACCGCGCAATCTGGCAACACTGGAACGCGTTATCATTATCGCGTTAACTTCGACAGCCCTAATAAAAACGTATTCTGATATCCAGTTAGCAGCGTAGGGTTTATATAGCAGCAGGTAGAATAAGGTGAGAATAAGGTGCAAAAACAATGCAATATTGTGCAAAGATGCAAGTAATATAGTCACTAGTATGAGTTGTCAGAACCCAGGGAACAAGACTGTGTTGATTGTGAATGAGTTTTTGTGTATGTTAGTGTATGTAGACCGATCAGCCATAACAATAACACCACCTCCTTTTAATCATTTGACAGCCCTAATATATATATATATAGCATATACAACCCCTGGCAAAAATTATGGAATCACCACTCTTGGAAGATGTTCTTTCAATTGTTTAATTTTGTAGAAAAAAAATAAATCACAGACATGCCACAAAACTATAATTTCTCAAACTGTCAACCCTCTGGCATTAAGAAACAATAAAAAAAGAAACAAATATAATAGTTGTGGTCAGTCACAATTGCTTTTTTTTAGATCAAGTAGAGGAAAAAAATATGGAATCACTCAAATCTGAGGAAAAAATTATGGAATCATTAGAAAACACTGCACCATAATTACTTTGTTGCACCACCTCTGGCTTTTATAATGGTTTAAACTCTCTGAGGCATGGAGTTAACTAATGACAAACAGTATTCTTCATCAATCTGCCTTCAACTGTCTCTTGCTGTTGCCAGATCAGCTTTGCAGGTTGGAACCTTGTCATTGACCATTTTCTTCAATTTCCACCAGAGATTTTCAAATGGATTGAGATCCGGACTATTTGCAGGCCATGCCATTGACATTATATGTTTTCTTGAAGGAAAGTTTTCACGTCCTTTGCCCTATGGCAAGATGCATTATCATCTTGAAAAATGAAGTCATCATCACCAAACATCCTTTCAACTGATGGAATAAGAAAAGCATCCAAAATTTCAATGTGGACTTTGGTATTTATTGAAGACCATCTCCCCTGTGCCTTTACCCGACATGCAGGCCCATATCATCAACAACTGTGGAAATTAACATGTTTTCTTTAGGCAGTTATCTTCATAAATTTCATTGGACAGACACCAAACAAAAGTTCCAGCATCATCACCTTGCCCAATGCAGATTCGCGATTCATCACTGAAGATCACTTTCATCCAGTCACCCACAGTCCACGATTGCTTTCCTTTAGCCTACTTTAACCTTGTTCTTTTCTTTTTAGGTGTTAATGATGGCTTATGTTTGGCTTTTCTGTATGTAAATGCCATTTCTTTTAGGTGATTTCTTACAGTTCAGTCACAGACATTGACTCCACTTTCCGGCCACTTGTTTCTCATTTGTTTTGTTGTGCATTTTCTGTTTTCAAGACATATTGCTTTAAGTTTTCTATCTTGATGCTTTGATGTCTTACTTGGTCTACGAGTATGCTTCCCTTTTACAACCTTCCCATTTTGTTTGTACTTGGTCCAGATTTTAAACACAGCTTACTGGGAACAACCAACATCTTTTGCGACATTCCACAATGATTTATCTTCTTGAAGGAGTTTTATAATCCTCTCATTTGTTTCAACTGACATATCTTGTGTTGGAACCATGATTCATGACAATCTGCTTTGTGCAACAGCTCTCCGAGGTGTAAGCACTCTTTTTAAACTGAAGAATAATTAGCAAATCTAATCTGCTGCAGATGTTTTGTTTTTAAACTGCAAATTACAGAGTGATTCCATAATTTTTTCCTCAAATTTGAGTGATTCCATATTTTTTTCCTCTACTTGATCTAGAAAAAGCAATTGTGACTGACCACAACTATTATATTTGTTTCTTTTTTTTATTGTTTCTTAATGCCAGAAGGTTGACATTTTGAAAAATGATAGTTTTGTGGCATGTCTGTGATTTATTTTTTTTCTACAAAATTAAACAATTGACAGAACATCTTCCAAGAGTGGTGATTCCATAATTTTTGCCAGGGGTTGTATATAGAGTACTCTTATGCTTGACTGGTTTAGTTGTTTATCCTGAATCTCCACCTTGGTGGGTGAAAGAGAATTTCCTCAGAATTGTAACCTTTTTCTTTGAGCAAGTAATTACACAACCTCCTTAATCTTCCTGTCTTATCAGATATATTTAGTTTTTTTTATTTTCTCAAAACAGGATTAAAAAACTTCTAATATAAAAAACACTGAAATACAATTGAAAAACAGTAATTAACAAACTAATACAATAAAACCTGCACTTTAACTTTACTTCTTTGTTGTTTCCTTGTGCTTCCTAATCGTGGAGATGCTTGATCTGTGAAACAAGAGAAAATACTGCTAAACATATGGATGCTTTTAGAGTCAATTTGACAGTTATTCCACAGAAATGCAAATTTGTCTCACATATTGCAATCTGATGACGTTTTACTGCAATTCTCAAGCCAAGTGCTGAACAAAGAGGCAGTTGCACGTCAAGTTTAAGGGAAAAGTCGAGTTTGAGGATACAAATGTCTCGAACAAATGTTTAAAGATTGTGAGTATGGAGGATGTCGAGTTACAAGGTACCACTGTATATATATATATATATATATATATATATATAAATTTTTTGGTTTAGTTGTCTATCCTGAATCTCCATCTTGTTCTGTAAAAGAGAATTTCCTCAGAATTTGTGAGCAAATAATTAGGTAATCTTGTTCATCTTCCTGTCTCATCAGATATACCTCCACCTGCCAGTGACATGAGAAGCGGCACATTAGCTTTTGCGCTGCTGTGCTGTTATTTCCTGTGGAGTGTAATGGTGCACAAAGCTTAATGTGACTTATTGTAATTAAAAAAAACAGTGAGAAATGTTATTAGTGGAGAAAACGTATGAGCAGCAATAATTAAGAGAGCTTTAGTGTTTCTGTGTCATTCTTTTAAAACATTAAGTCACATCAAGCTTCTTTTTTTTAACAATAAGCAATTTGACTCTTTTGGGAAAGCTGATTCTTACAATTTCTCAGAACCCTGAGCTAAAAAACTAATTTAAAAGTGAAACAGGAGAAAAATACGGATAAACACAGATACATGTGGAGCTTTCAGAGTGAATTTGATGATAATTCCACACAAATGCAGATTTGTCTCATATTCGCACAAACATTGAACAAAACGTTGACTTTAAGGGTACAAGCTGTTGAAGTTATTTATTTATTTAGGTTTTAACGCCATGTTTAACACATTGGTGTCATTTAATGGCAGTAATAGGTATTATGTATCTGTCTTCATATTTTGGTCCATGTTATATGTTCATTTTTATTTTAATTTTTGCAAGGTATGTTAAAAGTCTTCTTGTGTTGTCGTGTGTGAGAGTCTCTTTGATGGTTTCTGGCATGTGTGCTTGTTCTCTTTCTTTAGTGTATTTTGGGCATTCTATCAAGATGTGTTTTATTGATATAGGTGTTTGGCAGGTTTCACAGGTTGGGGTGTTTTCTCCTTTCATCAGATGTTGGTGGGTTATTCTGGAGTGGCCGATTCGGCAACTCGTGTATATGACCTGGTCTATGCGTCGTCCCTGGTGGATTCTTGGCTTGGAGTTAACATTTGGGTGTATTTCATATAGTTTATTAGTGTGCTGGGCGTTCCATTCATTTTGCCATTTTCTTTTGATGTAGAGATTTATTGATGCTTTTAAGTCGGTTGATGGGATTTTTATGTTCATTGTATTTTGTCTTGTTTTTCCTCTAGCTACTTGGTCTGCTTTTTCATTTCCTGTAATTCCACTGTGTCCTGGTATCCAGCATAGTTGTATGTCATATTCTTGCTCAGTTAGAATGCTGATTGTCCATTGTATGTTATTAATGATAGGATGGTCTGATGTGTATGATTGTAGTGCTTTGAGGCATGATTTAGAGTCTGTGCAAATTAGTATTTTTTGCTTTTGTTCTTTTTCAGCGTATTTTAATGCCATAAGTATGGCGTGGGCTTCTGCACTGTAACTTGAGTATTGTTGGGGCAGTTTGTCTTTGTTTGTATATCAGTTTGCATATATGGCTGCTATGGTCTGGTCAGTAGTTTTGGATCCATCTGTATAGATTGCAAGGTGGAGTGGGTATTTTTCTTTAATTTTAAGAAAATCATTGATGTATATGTTTGGGTGTGTAGTTCCTTTCTTCTTTTCAGCAAGATCAAATATGATGTTTGGTTTTCTGATTTTCCACGGAGGTATGGTATTGTTGGGGCTCTGGGCCATTATATTTGAATTTAGCTTTAAGTCCTCAAGATATGGTTTGATTCGAGTCCCAAATGGTTGTATTTTATTTTGTCTGTTGTATCGAGTTGGAGGACGAGGTAGGTGTATGGTTCTATTTACTGGGTTTCTTGGGTTGCTCATGGTTCTGACTGTATATTGCAATGCTAGTTTAAGTTTTCTGAGTTCCAGTGAGGGCTCTTGTGCTTCTATGTATAGGCTTTGGATGGGAGAGGTGCGGTATGCTCCTAGGGCAATTCTGATCCCTAGGTGGTGTATTGTGTTAAGGCACTTGGTGTATGATTTTCTGGCTGATCCATATATAAAGCATCCATAATCCAGTTTTGTTCTGATTAGAGTTCTGTATATTCGTAGAAGTGTAGCATGATCTGCTCCCCATTTAGTACTGGATAGTACTTTTAGTATTCTTAGTTTTTTGAAAGACTTCTCTCTTAGTGCTTTGATGTGAGGAATGAAGGTCAGTTTGTGGTCTAGTGTTAGGCCCAGGTATTGTACAGTTTCTGTTATCTTTATGGGTTCTCCGTCTAAGAAAAGTTTTGGATCTGGGTGTAGTTTTCTGTTCTGGCAGAAGTGGATTCAAGTTGTTTTGCTTTTAGATACTTTAAAGCCATTTGTGTTTAACCATTTGTGTATTTTATTGATGCAGGGTTGAAGTTTGTGTTCTATTGTTGCCATGTCCTGATTCCTGTAGCCTATGCATAGATCATCCACATATAGACTGCAGAAGATGTAAGGTTGTATTTCCTTTGCAATTTTGCTAATTTTGAGGTTGAAGAGAGTTACAGAAAGAATGCATCCTTGGGGGACTCCCGTCTCTTGGATGTGTTCTTTAGAGAAAGTGTTGTTGACTCGGACTTTGAAATGTCTGTCCTTTAGAAAGTTTTTTATGAAGATTGGAAGTCTGCCTTTAAGTCCTATTTGTTGAAGGTCTTGTAATATTCCATATCTCCAGGTAGTAGCTGTTGAAGTTAACGCGATAACGCATTAACGAAAAATAGTGCCGTTAACGCAAATTCTATTTGGCCCTGCGAATCATCCGTAGTTCATGTTGAGACTTGACCGTGCACGGCATCTCTCATTAAGAGTAAAAGAGTAAGTGCGCAGTGGCGGAGCCAGACAATTTTCACAGGGGTGGCCAGACTGAGACCATTGCTCACACAGGGGTGGCACAGAAACTGATACCTTTCTTATGTGGTCACTAACTCATTTACCTATACAGGCAGTAAGTGCCATGTAGAATTACATCACGAAGACCCACATTGTTATGTTTTGTACTTAACCACGAAATACAAATGACACTAGTTATGTGGAGAACGAGTTGTCTTTATTGCTTAATCCACAACTTGGAGCATCACACTTAAACATAACACGCCGTTACCCGCTGGTCACCTGATACACATATCAGCTCATTGACGTACAACACACAGTGGTAACGTGATACGCAGATCACGTAATGATCTATATCACTTGCATGATAATAATAAGCTTTTTTCTCTCTTAATTTTCCCTGACAAGTGAAAAGCCAAAATATAGCAACCTTAACATTATGAGGAAGAATTTCAAAGATATTCCTTTGCAATACTTTATCATTTCAAGAATATGATACAGTCTGACCAACACTTAAGCCAAATCAGCAATGAAAATTGACTTTACTTTTAATAGCCTTCTGCAATGCTGGTGCTTCTTAAAACTGAATATTTTCTTTTAAACAGAAGTGTTATTTAAATGCTATTAAATTGTTTTCCAACAAAATCCGCCATATTTGGCGGATAACCGCGCAATCTGGCAACACTGGAACGCGTTATTATTATCGCGTTAACTTCGACAGCCCTAATAAAAACGTATTCTGATATCCAGTTAGCAGCGTAGGGTTTATATAGCAGCAGGTAGAATAAGGTGCAAAAACAATGCAATATTGTGCAAAGATGCAAGTAATATAGTCACTAGTATGAGTTGTCAGAACCCAGGGAACAAGACTGTGTTGATTGTGAATGAGTTTTTGTGTATGTTAGTGTATGTACACCGATCAGCCATAACAATAACACCACCTCCTTTTAATCATGTGACAGCCCTAATATATATATATATATATATAGCATATATATAGAGTACTCTGATGCTTGACTGGTTTAGTTGTTTATCCTGAATCTCCACCTTGGTGGGTGAAAGAGAATTTCCTCAGAATTGTAACCTTTTGTCTTTTTCTTTGAGCAAGTAATTACACAACCTCATTAATCTTCCTGTCTCATCAGATATATTTAGTTTTTTTATTTTCTTAAAACAGGATTAAAAAACACTTCTAATATAAAATATAATACAATAAAACCTGCACTTTAACTTTACTTCTTTGTTGTTTCCTTGTGCTTCCTAATCGTGGAGATGATTGATCTGTGAAACAAGAGAAAATACAGCTAAACATATGGATGCTTTTAGAGTCAATTTGACAGTTATTCCACAGAAATGCATATTTGTCTCACATTTTGCAATCTGATGACGTTTTACTGCAATGCTCAAGCTAAGAACAAAGAGGCAGTTGCACGTCAAGGTTAAGGGAAAAGTCGAGTTTGAGGGTACAAATGTCTCGAGCAAATGTTTAAAGATTTTGAGTATGGAGGATGTCGAGTTACAAGGTACCACTGTGTATATATATATATATATATATATATATATATATATATATATATATATATATATATATATATATATATATATATATATATATATATATATATATATATATATATATATATATATATATTAGGGCTGTCGAAGTTAACGCGATAATAACGCATTAACGCAATCTCAATTTAACGAGATTTAAAAAAATAGTGCCGTTAACGCACTAATTACATTACGAGATTTTTTCACTTCTAAAACTAAAGCAATTCATTTTTCACCCACGGGAGACAGATTAAATTATTCTCACTGACCACGCTCACACGCACGTTTAATGTTATTTAGTTCCGTTTGACAAAAAAACCCTTAAAAATAGAGCTAACAGTGAAGATAAACCGGTTACAAAAGCAGCGACCGCTGTTTGTGTTCAATACTCTGTTCACAGTGTCGATACAAGTGATT